>NW_007377665.1:203560-236487 GCF_000475195.1 Diaphorina citri
CTCTATTATCAAGTATGTGAACAGAAGACAATCAGCACGACTACGATTAACTTGTCTCAGTTGACCCGTATTCTACATCCACAAGAGGGGATCACAACATTTCAAAATTGCACTTTAGGAACAGCCTACCTATTAAAATAATAATAATAAAAAGGAATTTAATTTTCTATTTACCTGCGCCTACTACTCAGTTTTTAGACTGATTGTTCATGTGAATAGAAGATTAACATCACTTTATGTTATGATTACAAGCAAGTCTTAATGATAGGGTTTCATCTTTTAAAAAATCTTGCCTCCTCATAATTAACCTCAATCCAGCCTGGTTGCGGTCCTGAGAAAAGCCAACACACATAATTGCTCAGATGGAAACCCATCCAGGAAAACAATCAGACATATGATATATCATCTTTTATTAGACGAACTGCTCAACTATTGAGTTGCCAATATTAGGACACAGTATACTAAGTCAGACCAAATTTATAAATTTCCATGGAAACACTGGCACTGGTGGATTGATATGCTTTCATTGCTGTCTAGGTCTCAGACTAATGTATCATAGTAGAACCAAGATAGAAACATACATACCTGGCCACCGAAAATGTCTTTTTTAGAAGGAATGTCCTGCAATGATGCGGAGTCTAATCTGCTCTTAGCTCATCGGGCTTGAAACAAACACAAATAAAGTAGCTGATTGAATATCTGGTTTGCCAGATATTTATTTAATTTTAATTATTTAATTGAAAGGATTACAATACAATTTCAGCACGTGAATACAGGAGATCAGGTTACATAGCGAATAAAAAAAGGAAAAATACAATAAAAAAGCTATATGTATTTGACATCTTGATTTGACAAAGATGGCTCCTTCTTTCAGTGTGTGGTTATGGCAAAGGGCTCGAGCAAGGCAATTGTCGGCAATTGTCGTGTAAAGTTGCGGGAATCGAAAATTTTGATTTTTTTTTTTCCGTAACTTGTACAATCTGAATTCTTTTTTACTTTTATCCTCTAGTTTGGGCACGTTTATATTATACTTTTTCACTTATATTAGATATTAAAAACAAGCGAATTCAAAGCAAACAAAAATAATATAAAAATGAATTTTTAAAAATTGCGCCGGGACAGCTCTCTCACGTCATCCCAGCCTCCATCCCCAGCCCATACAGTAACACGCCTCCAGATGTGTCTCGGGTAACAATACGTACCCACCATGATTCCAAGTTTGCCTGTCCTAGTTAAATACCACCATAGGTGGGAAAAAAAGATAAGAAACATGTTTCACATTTTCAATTTTTTTTTTTTTTTTTTTTTTTTTTTTTTTCTTGTAGCAATGGAACAACTGCAACATTAGACAACTTGGTAATTATGCAGACGTCACGTCCGTGGAAAAGAAAAGCTCCTTTTTGTATTTAACCTAACCCTATAATAACACTGGTCACTGCTTGTTTGTGCCAGTTCCTTTGGTAGCAATATTCCACGGACATGACTTCTGCACAAGTAGCGACAACTGATGTGGTCTGTGTTGCAGCATGCACATCCCATAGTATGTATCTCATCAGATGGGGAATGAAAGGCACAATACTTGTCTTCAGAGAACATGAAGCATTTATTATCATTCTTCATATTACAGAGTTGAGAATGAACCTAACACAATGCTAATTTAGTGATTTTATGGCTTCTGTCTGTAAGACCTCCAGGAATGAACAAAATCAAAAGCATATACTTACAAGGCCATCCTCTGTATGAACAGGGATGTACCCATAGGATTGTGGCTCTGATACACCACTTGCTCGAAAGAAGTATGGAGTCAATACCTTATTTGATATTCCTCTTTTTCATTCATTGATTAGATTAGATACCTAGTTACTTCCCTTTTATTTCAGTTGTGAATCAATACATTTGATATTTTCAATTTTCATTCATTTTGAACCTCTTCTCCTCCTTAAGACCTAGAAAAAACCCAAAGATACCAAAAGAATCTGCGAAGCATAAACTCGCAGAATCTTATCTTATATTATAAGAACGAGATCCATTCACTCATTCACATTTCATAGTTCACACACTGATCGCTCTATCTCTAGAACCACAATTATATATAGGGACTTTTCCATTGATTGACCAATGAAAATGGGGGTAAAAACTGTCTTTTTCATAGGTCTGATGAAAAATTTCAAACAATCACACCATGCAGGGGGACGCACAAAGTACATAATCTTAAAACTAAATAAATGATATCTTAATTAAAGCTCTAAACAAGTCAATAAAAATACACAATAGTACGGAAAGTAGAAGTAATATTTCCTCAAAGGGAATAATAAAGTTGCCAATTCCTTTGGCTTGGGATTGGACAGTTCCACGGAACAAACTTACTTGGAAAAAATCATTTCAAGAGCTCCCAGAAAGAAGGGTGAGGGCCCAATATCTTGAGGAAAAAAAGTATGACGTTGTAACATAGGTTTGACACTTAAATAATATCTATAGCCTCTTTAAAATTTTATCATGTATAGAAAAGGAGTATACAAAAAAGACTGGGTAAAAGATATAACATCTAAAAGAACCCCTTTAGCTAAAAGGTGGAGCAAGAAAGATGCGAATTTTTAAGTTCAAAGTAATTTTCTTAAAATTAAAAATATTTACCGAAACTGATAGGACCTTCACCATTCTTTCCGCGAGCTCTTCATTTCAAATATCACAGAACAATTTACCTATTTGATAACCGTTTCGTATGACATTCTAAATTCTTTACAATAATTTGCATTAATACATTTCGACCTCTGATCATCATCATCATCATCATCATCATCATCATCATCATCATCATCATCATCATCATCATCATCATCATCATCATCATCATTGGTTAACAGCCGAGGGGCTGGTTTGCAGCAGTACGCCATGATTCTCGATCTTCTGCTTTCCTCTTCAGGTCGTAGTATGTCGTCACGTTCATGTCTCTCATGATCTGCTTTATGTAGATCATGATATTAATCTTTTAATTAATATTTTATCTTTTAATTAATATTAAAAGATTAATATCATAGTACTTGGGGTTCAGTGAACTATAAAACTCACACAAAAAAAGGCCTAAATTTCATCAAAATTTGTTTTAGTTATTATATTTAATGGGTCCCTGATTGGTTAATTTCACCCAACTCAAACAAAACTTTCGACTTATTGTCCAACAACAAACGTATAGAATAGGAACTTTCGACCTCTGATTTTTCGTGCATATTTCGAGATAAAGCTTAAAAAAAGAGGGGATTTACCGAAATTTTCTACAAGCTTCAGATCGCGAGATAAATCGATTTGAAAAATAAAATATGTACCGCAATTTTTGTAAACTTTCGATATATGACGTTACGACTTACAATACGCGTATTTTTCTAGTAGAACCCAAACTGAGTTATAATCTCTATAATACTGGGCTGAAATTAGATAAAAAGAAAGTAATATAAAATAAATACATATTCATCCAAATTCAGTCCTGGATGAAACATGATAAATATGCAATTTGTCTAATTTCAGTCCAGGATTCTACATGTTAAATATGCATCTGTCTAATTTCAATCCTGGATCCTACATGATAAAATATGCATTTATATAATTTTTGTCACCTATATTCTACATGTTCAATATGCATTTGTCTAATCTCAGTCCTAGATTAAACATGATAAATATGCATTTGTCTAATTTCAGTCCAGGATTCTACATGTTAAATATGCATCTGTCTAATTTCAATCCTGGATCCTACATGATAAAATATGTATTTATATAATTTTAGTCACCTATATTCTACATGTTCAATATGCATCATTAAACATGATAAATATGCATTTATCTAATTTCAGTCCAGGATTTTACATGTTCAATATGCATTTGTCTAATTTCATTCCTAGATTAAACATGTTAAATATGCATTTATCTAATTTCAGTCCAGGATTTTACATGTTCAATATGCATTTGTCTAGTTTCATTCCTAGATTAAACATGTTAAATATGCATTTGTCTAATTTCAGTCCTAGATTCCACATTTTGAATATGCATTTTTCTAATTGTAGTCTAGGGTTCTTACGGATTGAGTTTTGATTCCATAGGAAAAATACGCGTCATCTTATGGTAATATATGACGCCTATACGAACCACTTGGTCGACTCGCTTGTTTTATTACTAGACGAGGATGTCTCCAGGCAACTCTTACATACGATGGAGTCGGTGCGGGTCAAATGTCCCGGCAGTTGTGATCTGTCTCCTATGCAGTTTAGACAGAGCACGTCGCCGCATTTGAAACAATGGTACTAAAACATAAATGAGATATTATACATTATACAATTATATATTTGTAAGAATAAGTAGAAGTATTTACACAGCTGTTTAGTTCGGTGGGTCTCGCTGGGGGACTTTAAACAGGGAGTATAACACCCTGAATTTCTCTTGCTAAAGAAATAGCAAAGGTTGAGTTCGAAGGGGATCCACTTGTAAAATTTGTGGCCAAAACCAAATGTCAGCCCAAAGCAATCACCCTAGTTAGGGCTAATTGAGAGGCTGACGAAAAACGCCGACCCCGTCTGTACACGGGAAAAGGCGAAGAAAAAGAAGAAGACCTATGTGCTTACTCGTCATTTGGTGATGTCAAAAGAATAACCTTTTTTTGATGGAGCAGTTGCAAATGGGTAAAAATTATTAATAAATGGTCGATTCCTACGTAAAAAGTTGGAAAAAATCCAAATCTGAGGTCAAAACTTAAATAACTGTAAAAGGTTGAAAATTCAATTTTCATTTCCCGTTCTAATGAAAGAGTTCAAAGATATGTGACTTCAGACAGTTGCCTCGCTAGGTAGCGCCAGTATGCAAGCGCGCTTTGCTCGGGACATTTGATGTGACGTCATCGCCTACGGGAGCGTATGCCGTGACGTCAAAGTTCACGATTTACCGGTATTTTTTAACATTTCCCGTTCTAGTGAAAGAGTTCAAAGATGTGTGACGTCAGACTTCAGGCAGTTGCCTCACTAGGTAGCGCCAGTATGCAAGCGCGCTTGCGGAGGAGCAGAAAGAAATGCGCAGAAACGTATGCGCCCAAACACATTAGTGTGCTGCCTGCGAGGGAGCTTTGCTCGGGACATTTGATGTGACGTCATCGCCTACGGGAGCGAATGCCGTGACGTCAAAGTTCACGATTTACCGATATTTTTAAATGGATTTATCTCGGGATCTAGAAGTCGTAGGAGAAAAAGAAAAATTCCGTTGTTCCTCATTTTTCCTGCTCTATGACTTTGAAACATCACCCAAGTAAGCGCAACTGATCTATTGCTTTCTTTTAAGTTGCAGGGAGGGTTCTCCTGGAGGAACTCTTCCACCCAACCATTTGTCACTCAAATTTTCTACGGATAAAACCAATAATGATAAAAGCATGAAACTAGTAACTTACTTTTCTAGTGAAATGATCAAACGGTGTAGAGCACTGACATTGGTTGATATTGACTACTGGCTTCCAATCGATGGCAATCGAGTTGATTTCCTCGTCTAACAGTGCCTCGATTCCGTTACACTCATAGTCTGAAATAAATAGAATAGAATAGAATAGAATATACCATGTTTATCCTGCTGGGATAGGACTGGAAAAGTGAAAAATTCTTTTACTCCCGCAGTCTAACTAAGGCCTCATATATATTTTGACATATTATAAGGAACACATGTTACAACAATTAGAGTAAATAAAGACAGTAGGTAGAGCAGGGGGTTAAACTATCTTCTTTGGAGATGTTTTGAGAGAGGGATCTGTAACTACGGAGGCCTTATCATCCCAAAATCAAAGAGAGAAAGATAACAGGATAGGAGAAAGCCAGAGGTTCCGAGGACGCACATTATCCGTTCAGGATAAAATCCGCCCCGGGCGGGAATCGAACCCGTGGCCTCGCGCTTACAAGGCAGACGCGCTACCAACCAAGCTAACTAGGCTGATGAGCTTCCCGTTTTCAATATCTTGATTATTTCACTATGTCTGATTATGACGTCCGCTTTTTAGTCCGTCCTTCCTTTATTATTACAATAGTAATAAAAAGGTATAAGGGACGGACTATTGTATTAATGATAGCCATGATTCGTAAAAGTTTAACCCATTCCTTAGCCCCTACACCTAAGCCTCAGATTGGGCTTTATCTGTATGGTAGCCATGATAGGTGTTAGTTGAAACTCACCACACGTGACGTCACTATTCGGATTGAGCGGATGCTGTCCGTTCTCCACTTTCCTCCTCCCCTCAGTCTCCTCACTCAGCGAACTCAAACTCAACCGCGTCGACAGCAAACTCTCGTTAATCTTATCACTCGGCTTCTTTTCGACCGGCGGGACTGAAAGGTCACTTTCTTCGCGAGAGACTGAGTTGTTATCGGGTTTGTTTTCGACCGGTGGGAGTGAAGGGGTGGGTAGTGCTTCCTCGATTCGATTGTTCTTGAGTTCTCGCACGCCGTTCTTGACGAGTTCACATTTCTTGCTCAGAGATTGTTTGAAGGAGAAGATCCGCTGCAATGGGGGAAAGAGTGGAAAAGCAGAGTTATTAAGGGTGAACCATATCGATTTGTAGTTTTGAGTTGGGAAAAACCACGATCAACTAAAAACAAAGTTGATTAGAAAACCAGAAGAAAAAAAAATGACCAATCAGGGAGAAACAACCAATAAAATTAATTGACAGTCCGTCACTGCCCAAAGTTTAGTTTTCAGTCGGTAGGTAGGTACTGTTCGAATGGAACAAAGGGTGCGAGCAGTAGGCTACTAGCTAAGTTAGTACTAAATAAGTTTATAAATAATATTATTGTGGCCGAATTCTCAAACAGTGTTGAGGATAAATTTCCACGCCTCGTAGAGGATTGAACCCACGCCCTCCTACTTACTACACCACCGGAATAACGGTGCTATTATCTGGATCGGATCCTTACCTTCTGTAAAAACTTAACATGATCATCCAGGGAAGAGCTATGGTCCCGGGTTGCCAGAAGCACATCCGCCAGATTTTCCCTCGGATGAACCCCGTTTTCAAATCGGCAAAACATTCCGCGCCAAAACCTGAGGGAAAAATTCCAATATTTTCATTACTCGGTTCTTGGAACAAAACAGATGCAGTTGCCAAGACAATGAATTCATAATCTGTATAATCATATCATGAGGCTCACAGTGAAAGGAAAGGTCAGTGGCTGGAAGAGCTCCTTCAGGAGAACAATAATATTTAAATAAAAAAAAAAAAGTATTTAGTATTTAAAGAAAATTAACTTTTCACTTTCTTTTACTTCCTTATTGCATCTTTTTTTTCTCTAGGTCAAATAATAAAAGTTAAATGAAATTTAATTCAACCTGTAAACTAATTAATAGTACTGTACCTGATATTCTGTGGACTTAGATCGGGTCGAATAAAGTCGGGATGAGCATCAGGGGAGTATAACGGGTTAATATAGTCTTCCATACGATTGGCCATGTATCCCCATAACGAATACGTATTCTCACTTAAGTCACCGCTCTTAAAGAGTTTGCTACAGAGGTAGGCTCTTTATTCTTGTTCTTGCCTCGGTGGTGTAGTTGTTGAGACACTCGCCAAATTCCACAGAAAAAATAGCGCTACCTTTGATCTCGATTTCGTTTTGGGTCACAGATATCATCTTTTTTTTTTTCATTTCGTAGCGATTAAATTTGCTACAATTTACGGGTCTGTGTCGTAGCATGCCGATCCCTTTGTCTCTTAAGGGATTGGCGATAAGCTTACCTCAAGGCGGTATCTTTTTATATCATAGCGATGAAACATCTGATACCTTGAACTTCACGGGTCTGTGCCGTAGCATGTCCCACCCCGTAGTATGTCGACAAGCTTACCTCATAGTTTTTATTCAAATTGGTCAGACACCATTCATCGTTGGGCACTTGCATTCGCTTGAACTCTTGTTCTAAACTGAAGAAATCCCATCCATAGGACTTTGGAGATTCCGTGGTGGACGTATAGGTGAAACAGTACAACTCCTCAATGTGAACTGCAACAGAGAAGAGAAACAGGGTTGATACCCCAACATTAACACAGACGAAAGTCCATAATGGTGGGGTATATCCATCACCATCATATAAGTTTATTCTTTCTTTACAATATTCTTAACAATATCTAACTCTTTAGCAGCCTCTGTGGCCGAGTGGGTATCACACTAGACTTGCACACCGGGGGTTCCGGGTACGGTTCCCGGCGGCGTCGAAGTTTTTTTGGCTCTGCAAACTTAAAAAAAAAGAGGAGATCCTATGATACACAGAGGTTTACTTACCGGGACGTGATAGTTTCTGTAGCGTCACGTAGATATCATAACATTCACGTTCCCGTGGTATAACAAACGTGACGGAGAGAAATGTTTTGCATCGAATAATAAGAGGAGACCCTAAGGTGGACAAAGGTCCTCGCTCTATACTTGCTATGTGCATTAGTAAAATCTGAAAGATAAAAAAAAGTAGAATAGGATAATTAGTCCAAGAAAGCTCATTTTCACATAAGTAGGTATAAGTACACAGTACAAGAAATTAGTGTCATACTGTGTGAAATTTATGGAACACATGTCCAAGTTTTTCAGTTTATACAACGCGACGCCATGTCCAAGAGTTTTTTTTGTCCAAATAAATGTCTGAAAAAAGTGCAAAAGTAAAAATTCCTGAAGTTGTACGAAAGAAAAACAAGTGCTTATTTCTAGAAATTCTAGAATAGTGGAAATATGCAACAAAGTTGTTGTTGTTGTTTACAAAAAATGTCTGGAATTTCGACTATCAAGTATTAAGGCATTTTCCTCTATGTAACAAACTTAGTTGTTACCTACTGTTATGGATTTTTTTTTTCAAGTCCGAGGTTGGGCCTGGGGTGTGATAATATGTGAATGTAGAACTGTGGAGGAATGGTTAAAGATATAGAAAATGTAAGCTCCACCACACACCCAATTAACTTTTTTTTTTTCTAATTAGGTGTTTGACCTTAACTTTCAGTGATTCATGGGGACCAGGAGCTTTCAACGTGCAATGGAAGGAAGCCTTCTATTCCCTAATTTTTACAACATAACTGGAATCCTTTGATGGTCCTATAACACAACATACCTGGAATTCTTTGATGGTCCTATAACACAACATACCTGGAATCCTTTGATGGTCCTATAATACGGATCCAGCATGAGACTGGCTAGCGAACACACTAGGATGGTTATGGTAAGAACACTCTAAGAACTGCACAACCAACGGGCTCACTTCCCTTGGGTCCCCGGCTAGGTGACCGCACCTGTCTGTGAACTTGTGCCCGAAGGAGAGCCAGTCCTTCTCTATCAGCGCCTGAGAATATCAAGTAAATATCAGGGATGGTTATGGTAAGAACACTCTAAGAACTGCACAAACACCGGGCTTACTTCCCTTGGGTCCCCGACTAAGTGACCACAGCGGTCTATGAACTTGTGCCCGAAGGAGAGCCAGTCCTTCTCTATCAGCGCCTGAGAATAGAATAGAACCTTGTTAATATTGTCAGCATAGGACTGAAAAGTGCCTAGTGACTTGATTGGTAAGGGAGAGGTGAGAGAATAGGAGAGGCCAAAGGAATCACCCTGGGGCTGATTGAGAGGCTGACGAAAAACGCCGACCCCGTCTCAACACGGAAAAAGGCGAAGAAAAAGAAGAAGAGGAGAGGTGTGATGATATGTGAATGTGGAATTGTGGAGGAATGGTGAAAGATATAGAAAATGAAAAATGTAAGCTCCACCACACACCCAATTAACTTTTTTTTTTCTTTCTAATTAGGTGTTTGACCTTAACTTTCAGTGATTCATGGGGACCAGGAGCTTTCAACGTGCAATGGAAGGAAGCCAAGGAACCCTTCTATTCCCCAATTTTTTCCGCCTTTCATAATACGAAATTTTTCATCTTTTGCCATATCAAAAAAATAAAGAAAAAAAGTAAAAAAAGTGACAATTCGGTACCACCTAACCACCTATGTAATATACCTGGAATCCTCTGATGGTCCTATAATACAACATACCTGGAATCCTTTGATGGTCCTATAATACAACATACCTGGAATCCTTTGATGGTCCTATAACACAACATACCTGGAATCCTTTGATGGTCCTATAATACGGATCCAGCATGAGACTGGCTAGCGAACACACTTGTACAGTTCTGTCCCATCCGTCACTACAATGGACTACTACCGATACTCCCTCCACTATGGCCTGAGCTATGAACCAAGCCGTGTCCAGAGTGACCTTAATATGACGTAGCCAACCGGATGAGTCCAGACCGGACAGAAAACTGTTCACTGACGGACTGTTGGCCTCGCAAGCTGCAAGGGAGGGAGGAAGGAAGGTGATAAATATACATTTTTTATAATATTAAAAAGTTAGGTAACTTTTAAGGATATACACAACACTCGGTGAAACAACTTAAAATCAAAAGGGGAAAATGATAACAGTTTGCTTTTTTTGTTTTACAGAATTAATTTATTATTTACCAAACGACGTTTCGCCAGTTTCGGCATCTTCAGTGATATTTTTTACATTATTTTTATTTGAAGTACAAGCATGATACGGCGCAGAGATAGAATTTTCCTAAGATACTCTCTTATCTTCAAATTTAATAAGAGGCTCCAAATTCTGATTTTTTACTTTCCATCACTTAAGTAAGTACAGCGAAGTTATACTAGTACTGAGAAAGTAATCAGTCCAAAATTTTGATATTTATTTTACACAGGTATAACGTCACTCCGTAACTTCTGAGGTCTTCAAAGCATAATACAGCGCAGTGATAGAATTTTCCTAAGATACTCTCTTATCTTCAAATTTAATACTTTCCATCACTTAATTACAGCGAAGCTATACCTACTAGTACTGAGAAAGTAATCAGTCCAAAATTTTGATATTTATTTTACACAGGTATAACGTCACTCCGTAACTTCTGAGGTCTTCAATGTCTCCAGAAATTTATTATTTTGACAAAACCAACGGACTTTATACGAGTCTCAAGAATGAGCTCTTCCCTTCAACTCTCTCTGGAGAGCGAGAGACTTGTGTAGATAAACCAATGCAAAAAGTACTTACTTTCTATGAGCTTGGCAAGACTACTCCTCATCACATGAATGTTCTCAATCCCGAAGAAATGGAACTTGATATTTTCGTAAAAGTTTTCATTCTCGTATCCCTTGCCTGCCGCTCTGTTAGCCATTGCGTTTATCTGGAAACAAACAAGAGGAGGGACATTCTCCATGAGATTTTATCTACAAGAGGTTTGATAGAGGAAACTGTAACAATGGAGGTCTATATCGTTCCGTAATCAAAGAGAGGACAGGCTAGGAGAAAGCCAGCCGTTCGTTTCTATCACGGCACGTCACGTGTGGTGTGGCTGTCCTGAATGAATAGTAGTGTGGTATAGGGTTGGGACATCGAGACGAAAACATCGATGTTTTTAAACTTCGATATATCGAGTATCCGATGTATCGTAATCAAAAACATCGATGTTCGATATTATCGGGATTTCGATGTTTTTGGCAAAAATATTGTAAAATATGAAGCGGGTAAGCGGGACAAAATAATGTAAACTTGTAAACAAAAGAAAGTCCTTTCCAAAGACTTTTTCTAATAATACCACAGACTTATCTGTGGTCTGTGGTCCTTTCCGCGTAAATTCCGTATGGGAAATTTAAAGTTTGAGGGAATTTTTTTTGGAAACTGAGAAAAAAAATCCCACTTCATGAGGAACCACAGACATCGAACATCGAAAAATAAAACATCGATGTTCGATGTTTCCATCGAAAGAAAAACATCGATGTTGACATCGATGTTTTTGTTCCGATGTATCGATGTTTTCAAAACATCGATGTCGATGTCCCAACCCTAGTGTGGTAGTGTCGTAATACTGGTGTGGCTGTCCTGAACGAAATTACCTACAATATAATGGGAAAACTTTGAACTACATCTTTCTGACTCCCCATGAGCTCGCGTGACGTGACGTGATACCTTTACATAATACGTACCCTAGGCCGTGTGTCCACCACATACATAAAGTTGGACCCCGGGTTGGTCCGCAGGATACAGTTGAGTAGTTGCTCGTCCTCTAAACACCGGGCTGAGAAGCCGCTCAGCGGTTGACTACAGCGGCATATGACCGCTTGGTTACTCCGATGCAAATAGGTTAACACGGGGAGACGACCTTTGGAGCGGAACTTTGAGCTACCCAGTAGAATTGATGTGGTAGCCGAGGTGGGCACGTAGATAAACCGGGGGTATGTGTCACATAGCTGAGGAAACGAGACACTAATAAGTTCTTGAAGAAGAAGAAGAAGAAGAAGAAGGAGGAGAAGGAGAAGGAGAAGAAGAAGAAGGAGAAGGAGAAGAAGAAGAAGAAGAAGAAGAAGGAGAAGGAGAAGAAGAAGAAGAAGAAGAAGAAGAAGAAGAAGGAGAAGGAGAAGAAGAAGAAGAAGAAGGAGAAGAAGAAGGAGAAGAAGAATGAAACCGTTGCAACTTTGAGCGTCCAGACGGTACAGTCTTGTATTTTCCGCTGTTTTGTGTGATATCTCCAGCCCCAGATCGAATCGATTTGTTTACCTTTGCAAATTCTTTGGGATAAACGCTTCTCAAAGAATTGACTTTCTTCACCACTGTCTCCCTGCTCGCGTTGACATCTATTTCTTTGAACTTTTCAACCAATCTCTCGTACGCTTCCCCCTTTTTGTCCCTGTCACTGTACTCTTTAGATTTAACTCGCTAAATGCACGGAAAACTTTCATAAAGTGAAATAAAATCAGTCAAAAACTCGCGAGAACATTGCCGAAGAGAGAAAACTGAGGAACGAAAGGGATTGGAAAACGGAGTAAGTGTCCAGTCGTTGCGTGTGGACACGCACTGTCCAGACGCAACGACATGTCTGTGCAGGTCACGGTTTTCAGAGCTCACGAGCTCAGTTATCGCTGCAACTGTGCAGTCCTCCCGACGGACTCAAAACTGCGCAGTTTTCCGGTCCACACGCAACGTTTTGTCTGCAATGTCTTGAACTGCGGAGACAAAACGTTGTGCAAAACGGAGCGTCTGGACCGGCCTTAACATAAAGTAGGTAGGCATTACAAGAGTGTTAGATCATCATTATACATATGTAGTCTCCCTGATTTTGCGGCTTTGGAGCTCTTTTTCGGAGGTCTGCAGTTTACTCAAATACTTAAGTGTTACACTCATATAGGTACTAGGTTATTATTAAATTTGGAATATGAGATATCTACCTCATTGACTCCAACACACACTGATCGATCAATCAAAATATTTCACTCGTTGGTTACAGAGAAACAGACAAGAACGATATCAAGAATAAAAACTTCACAAGTTTAGCACAATAAATAACAAAAAGTTGATATTTTATTTTTTAAGAATACAAAAAGAAAATAAATAATGTATGTAAAATTGTAAGAAATTAAAAACAAAAAATATTAACATTTTGAAATGATAAGAAAAATCTACAAAATCCCTTAGAATTAAAAATAAAATTTACACTTTTTTTTTAAATTAATTTAAGAATTTCAGAAACTCGCTTTTACATCTAAGTTAAATGTTTTGAAAATTAAGATCTGGAGAAGGGAAAATAAGATAAAATAGAGTGGCGGACTTTCAAACAAAACAAGTAACAAGATTATTCGTTAGCTTGGTTGGTAACGAGTTTTAAGCGCTAGGCCGCGGGTTCGATTCCCGTTCAAGGCGGATTTTATCCTGAAGAAGGACAAGTTTAGGGGAGTCAAAACAAGTAATAAGATTATTGTGTTATGAAAGAAAACTTTGTCTGCATACGTGCTGTAATAAAACGGCTACTTTGACCTCATTTCTAGCTTCTTCAGACGAAGAATTAAAAAAGCCCAAATGAAAGACTGTATGAAAAACTATAGGCAGTAGGAAAGTAAAATGAAACCAAGTTAAGAATAAATAAACAAGATTATTGTGTTATGAAGATAGAAAACTTTGTCTGCATACGTGCTGTATGCTGTAATAAAACGGCAACTTTGACCTCATTTCTAGCTTCTTCAGATGAAGAATTAAAAAAGCCCAAATGAAAGACTGTATGAAAAACTATAGGCAGTAGGAAAGTAAAATGAAACCAAGTTAAGAATAAATAAATGGACAATGAAAGTCTTTTGTAAAAGTTAAAGAGGACAAAATGAAAAAGGGGAAAGAAAGAAGTTGAAAATTGAAATCGAATAACTTATAGTAAGGTTAGATGTAGAGCTGAATTTTTTGAACTAGAAGGTATAATCTGGCATTTCTTAAAAGTAGTGAATTTGTGATTAATGCTCAGATGAAGTTTCGCACCCATTTTGATTTTCCACCCTCCTCACCCGATCTTAGCTCGTGCGACTTTTTTTATGGAAATATGTTAAAAACAAGGTGTATATTTATTAGACAAATTTCAACTTTTTTCTCTCTCTCAAAAATATTTATATACCTACTGGGGAATTGACAACACTGTTGACTTAAAGAAAACTGTTCAAATTTCAAAATGAAATCAGCGAAAGAGGAAAAAATTATATAAATTTATATTAAACTCTTTCAATGTTGAGTATCGTTTTGGATTTATAATTGCACTGATATGAGTTGTCTAATATAAGCAACGCTCTCAGCCTCGGCACCTCAGATATAATTTGCTCTGATTTCATGTAGATGTATTGGACCATTTTACAATGGAAAACGCTACAGAAAATGATCCTTTCCTCATGGAATTTCTCATTTTATTTAAAAATACATGGATAAAATGATTAGGTGTTCAAATATGCACCCTTACATTCCCAATACAAGGAACCCTTGAAACAAACCTATATTTGAACATTATTTTTACTTTCTATTACTACAGTTATAGCGGAGCTATACTAGTAATAAGAAAGTATTGTTTTCTTTCAATGTATTTGAACAGGGCAAAATAGAACTGTGGTCCCAAGTCTAAAATTGAAAATTCTATTGCACTAAAACAAACAAAGAATATTATGATCATCATATTCAGCAGCTATTCATTTCACGTTTCCAACAAATGTTTTCAATGTTTTTAGTTCTATTTATAGGAACTGATGATTCAAATCACGCAATGTTTTCAGTAATATGTCGTCATGGCTTTGTAAAATTCGAAATACTTAATGCAAACGGTCCCATTTTTTCCTCCTTTTTTGTGGTAGGGTTCCCCTACATTGATTAAAACATGAAATGAAGAGCAGCCGAATATAGAAATCAAAACAAACAAGAATTCAAAGTAAAAAAGAAACTATGTATAAGGATTTTAAAATCGGGTGTCTGCCAAGTAGAAATTTATGTCCTCTAAAAACATTCTCTCGAGTCATTGTCAATTGAAAAAAAAGGCCCGAAGAAAATTTGAGGTAGCATAAATAGCAAGACACCATGTAGTACACCTACACTCGTACTATACACTGACATCATGGTACAACTTAGTACCCATGGTATTTACTAGTGATCTATTCCTGACTACAACTTCACACTTTTCGCAAAAATGTCAACTTCAAAGTGGTTCAAATCACGCAATGTTTTCAGTAATATGTCGTCATGGCTTTGTAGAATTCGAAATACTTAATGGAAATGGTCCCATTTTTTCCTCCTTTTTTGTGGTAAGGTTCCCCTACATTAAAGAAAACATGAAACGAAGAGGAGCCGAATATAAAAATCCAAACAAACAAGAATTCAAAGTAAAAAGGAAACTATGTATAAGGATTTTAAAATCGGGTGTCTGCCAAGTAGAAATTTATGTCCTCTGAAAAACATTCTCTCGAGTCATTGTCAATTGAAAAAAAAGGCCCGAAGAAAATTTGAGGTGGCATAAATAGCGAGACACCATGTAGTACACCTACACTTGGACTATACACTGACATTATGGTACAACTTAGTACCCATGGTATTTACTAGTGATCTATTCCTGACTACAACTTCACACTTTTCGCAAAAATGTCAACTTCAAAGTGACGTCACAGCGACTAAAATAATGCTCATGCAAGGTTTCTCCAAGGCTTTTCTTCTTTAATATGACGTCATAACTTTTGCAAAATGTAAAGTTTTCTCTGGAACAGTCTCTAGCTAGGTGTGCACTGAATATCATATTATAACAAGCTTGAACACTCTCTGGTGTTTGGTCATTGAGGACCCCTCCTTACTTCAAGGTCAAAGGAGTCGGGACTCCTTACTTTAAGGTCAAGGGAGTCAGGACTCCTTATTTCAAGGTCAAGGGAGTCAGACCGCCTTAATTCAAGGTCAAATGAGTCGGGACTCCTTACTTTAAGGTCAAGGGAGTCAGGACTCCTTATTTCAAGGTCAAGGGAGTCAGACCGCCTTAATTCAAGGTCAAGTATTATAACAAGCTTGAACACTCTCTGGTGTTTGGTCATTGAGGACCCCTCCTTACTTCAAGGTCAAAGGAGTCAGGACTCCTTATTTCAAGGTCAAAGGAACCAGGACTCCTTATTTTAAGGTCAAAGGAGTCAGAACTCCTTATTTCAAGGTCAAAGGAGCCAGGACTCCTTACTTCAAGGTCAAAGGAGTCAGGACTCCTTATTTCAAGGTCAAAGGAACCAGGACTCCCTATTTTAAGGTCAAAGGAGTCAGAACTCCTTATTTCAAGGTCAAAGGAACCAGGACTCCTTATTTCAAGGTCAAAGGAGTCAGGACTCCTTATTTCAAGGTCAAAGGAGCCAGGACTCCTTATTTCAAGGTCAAAGAAGTCAGGACTCCTTATTCTAAGGAGCCATTCCCTTAGTATTTGAAAATCACATACTTAATGTCGCTACAACCTGTCTAATCGGAAATGAATAGTGTAGTGGTCAAGGTCAAGACGCTTGCCTGGTAATCAGGAAGGCGTGAGTTCAATCCCCACCGAGGTATGGAATTTTATCATCATCATCAGCGTTGATTGGAAATTTGACCATAGTATTAGTAGTAGCTTTCTGTGTTAGAGGGACTCTTTGGACCTATTCGAGGTGTATTTTCACACTATTTTTACTTTCTATTATACCAACAAATACAGGGTACCTATGCAAGGCAATGAGAAAGTATTGCAATGGGTCCAATTTTTTATAAATATTCAAATCAGCAGAACATAAGCAGTAGCCTACGTGTAATCTGGCCAATATACTAGGTATGTACTACTAAATTATCTGTGTGATGTGATCACCTCTTTTTGGGGCACCCTGTATGAATAAATTCACTTCTTTTCACCTCACAGTATACTATTTATTTACTAAATTACCTACCTTAACAACCTGACCCTTGAGTATTTTATAATCAATTGCCCCTTCTCATCAAATTAAATGGGTCTGAGCTGAGTACATAACATAAGGTAGCATTAGGCCAAACAAGTTTATGATAATGGGTATCTGTAGATATACATAGGTAGAAAATGTAGAGAGAGATAGGTACGCTTTGTTTTTATTAAATTAGTTTTATTAATAATTACTTTTTATTATTTTAAATTACTTTTTAAAGTTCAATTTTTTCGTCGAAAATTTTCAACTAAAATCGTCAAACGTGACTGGCATATTTCTAGAAGCTATAAACCATTTCTTGGTCCCGATTAATTTAATATCGATTAATTGACGGATAAAATTAGATGAACTCTTTTACTCGAGTTTTTCTCGGTGCTCTTTTTTTACCATGACAGTATAGAAGCTGTATTGAATCTTCATTGAGAAGACCCAACTCTGCGTTGATGGAAAATAGGAAATAATGACATTGTCCTTCATGACCTTGATGTTCTTACTACTGCTATTGATGATCATGGATGTGAGAATGTTGGTAATAATGGTATTGAAAATATGTTTGGCCATGGAGAACTGTGTAGAAAAAATCAATCGGCCTTGATTAAAATATTATGAGATGACGATGACGGAAAGAAGAAGTAGAAACAACAAAAAGAGTAAGAGTAAGAAGAAGAAGAAGAAGAAGAAGAAGAAGAAGAAGAAGAAGAAGAAAAAGAAGACTAGTGTAAAAATTGTAGAAAGAAGTATAACAAAGAAAAAAATAAGATCGAATCATCAGAGAATTTGGTCAGAAGTCACAGATATAGAGAGAGAACTTCTCGTTTTCGTTAAAACTTGAATGTGACTGATATGAGATGTGGAAAGATATGGAAAGATGGCTCAATTTTGCATTCTACCTAACCCTTCCCCCCCCCCCCCCAGGTCGACCATGTTTGGATAAGTCCTTCTATGGGGACAGACAGACTGACAGAGTGACAGACAGACCGACACCGGAGCGAATACAATAGTCCGTCCCTTATACCTTTTTATTACTATTGTAATAATAAAGGAAGGACGGACTAAAAAGGTAGTCTTGCTTTATTCTTACCGTTTCTATTATTACTGGATACTAGGAATAATAGAAACGGTAAGAATAATGTTAATACATAGGATGTCTAATATAAACCTAACAAATAATCGGTAGTCTTGCTGTCTTCAATGTACTGTTTTTTTTTCTTGGTTCTTTTTTTAGGAAAAAATCGTTGACATTGAAAAAGTTACAAAGTCTATCTGCCGCGAGTTTGTTTTCTGAGTGTCTTCAAGGTCA
Source organism: Diaphorina citri (assembly GCF_000475195.1). Classification (NCBI taxonomy): domain Eukaryota; kingdom Metazoa; phylum Arthropoda; class Insecta; order Hemiptera; family Psyllidae; genus Diaphorina; species Diaphorina citri. The sequence continues at coordinate 222,130 of NW_007377665.1, forward strand.
AGGGAGCCAGGACTCCTTATTTCAAGGTCAAGGGAGCCAGGACTCCTTAATTCAAAGTCAAAGGAGTCAGGACTCCTTAATTCAAAGTCAAAGGAGTCAGGACTCCTTATTTCAAGGTCAAAGGAGTCAGGACTCCTTATTCTAAGGAGCCATTCCCTTAGTATTTGAAAATCACATACTTAATGTCGCTACAACCTGTCTAATCGGAAATGATCTTCGGTCGCTGGATCTGCTATGAGTTCAGGATCAGTCAGCATTTGCAACCCGTCCAAATCTATAGGATCTAGTCCTGAAATCAAATGACCAAACCAGACATGAAATGAGATTCGGAACCAAATTAAGATTTCAAATGTTGGGCCTGAGACTTATTTGATAATGGGTTAACCCTGATAATGTTCGAAAATAGAAAACCAAAAGAAAAAAGTTCCCAAATGAGATTCGGAACCAAATTGAGATTTCAAATGTTGGGCCTGAGACTTATTCGATAATGGGTTAACCCTGATAATGTTCGAAAATAGAAAACCAAAAGAAAAAAGTTCCAAGGCCGAACCTAATAACTTCAAAATTTTCGAAAATTTGAACTTCAAATTTTAAACCCTACCCTACAAACTTATTGGGATAAACATATTCATTAGCTTATTCTGCGTTGTTTTTACACCTTAGACTGAAAAAAAAAAAAAAAAAAAAAACCAAAAGAAAAAAGTTCCAAGGCCAAACCTAATAACTTCAAAATTTTCGAAAATTTGAACTTCAAATTTTAAACCCTACAAACTTATTGGGATAAACATATTCATTAGCTTATTCCGCGTTGTTTTTACACCTTAGACTGAAAAAAAAAAACGGGTTTCTGTCTTCAATTTTTTTCTTGGTTCTTTTTTTAGGAAAAAATCGTTGACATTGAAAAAGTTACAAAGTCTATCTGCCGCGAGTTTGTTTTCTGAGTGTGAGTGTAGTTTAATTATTTAAGTAAAACGAGCTTGAAGAGTAAATAAACAAAAGACTCTGAATAGTAGTAGGTAACAATAAATTTAATGGGAATAAAGAAAATTGTGCGTTCTAAGTGTAATAGGTAGATAGGATACTACTTTTAAATAACTAGCATGTAAGTTGTGGCATATCATCAAAACATATCGCGTATGTATATTTGTATGTTTTTTTTTTCCTTTAAATCACTACATGAGTTATACAACGAAACCAGACCAATTCACTAAGCAGCCAAAGACACGTGTTTTGCTGTTTCGTCCTTATTTGGACTCATCAGTTGGACATAGCTGGGGATTGAACCTGAGATCCTTGGAATAGGAAACAGAGACCTTTACAAGCAAGGGTCTCGGGTTGAATCCCCAGCTATGTCCAACTGATGAATCCAAATAAGGACGAAACACGTGTCTTGGGCTGCTTAGTGATTTGGTCTGGTTTCGTTGTATAACTCATGTAGTAATTTAAAGGATAAAAAAAAATACATATATACATATTGTTACAATCCTACAGTTCATAAAAAACTTTCAATATCGCGTATGTTTTGTAAACTCGTGACTGTATTGTACGACATGTGAGAATGTTTCACACATAACTTTCTGTGCTGATTGGAACCAGCTAAACGGAAATCAATTAAACACAAGGGCTAATTTTTTTTCTTTGCTCCTGAGCAATCTTTTAGCCAACTCGCTTTGTCCGATTTTGCTGAGCCTTGGAATTTTTTTTTCAGTACACAAAGATTTTTCAAGTAGAAAATAATAGAAGAAGAGCCCAAGCGTTTCGAAAATTGTACAATATTATGAGAAATTACATCCTGCTTTAACAACACATATACGATTAAATTTGTTCAATTAGATAGAATGTTTATCTCAGGACATAAAAAAAGATTTCTTAGAATAAAATTTCATTACTAAACAAACAAAATGTCAAACAGGATTTCAGGAATTTCCAATAATAAAAATCTATAACAGTATACAAGGAAAAGAGAGGAAAAGAAGATGATGTGAAGAAAGGAGGCAAGAGATGGAATGATAGGAAAGGAGAGGAATACGCAGGACAAGATGGAAAAGATGTCATGTTAGCGGAGGATGAAGAAGATACATTAAAGAAGACAGAGTGCAAGATAAACAAATCCATCAAAAGATGGAAATATGACCACTTGAAAATGAGATCATACTAGGTAGTTTAAAAGATAGTCACATCAAAGATATAGCCATAAGGAACAACATTAATGAGAAAAAGCATAGGCGTTGGAGGGAGAATAAGGTAAAGAAAGAGTAGGAAGAAGAAGACATATAGAACATGACGAAGGATAAGAAAGAAGTAGAATGTAGAGGACAAGTAGAAAATGAAGAAGAAGAAGAAAGGCGAGGGAGAGGAACAATAGAGAAAATGGAGAAGAAGAGAGGAGAAATATTGGGAAGAAAAAACAGTACGGAAGGAGCAAGAGGAGGAAGAATAAAACAGTACATATTGGGAAACACACTGTCAACTAATTCATCAGCAAAATCATCATGGAAAGTAATATTGAAATTGTAGTGATACTGATGGATAGTAATATTGAAGTCATGCTAAGAAAAATGTCCATGCAGTTCAAAGGGCGGTTAAGTAGCGATGATGTTGATGATAGGAAAATTAATGAGAAAAAAAGCAAAGGTGATAAAAACAAGCTGAGAGAGGAGGAAAAGAAGAAAAATGTGAAAGGAATGACACGAGGAAAAAAAAAAGAAGTAGCAGAAAACAACAACAACAACAACACCATCAACTGAAAGACGAATTGCAAGATGCAATATCATCAGTAAAAACATTGAAAGTAAAAAGAAAAGAGAAGAAAATGAAAAATGTCGCCGTAGTTCAAAGGACGGTACTATCAAAGACGAAGAGAAGGAGGAGGAGGAAGAGAAGGAGGAGGAGGAGAAGAAGAAGAAGAAGAAGAAGAAGAAGAAGAAGAAGAAGAAGAAGAAGATAAAGGAGGAAGAAGAAAGGAATCTTATCAAAATATTGCACTGGAAGACAAAGACGGACAAGAAGAAGGAGCAGGAAGAGGGGTAGGGAAGTAGATGTTAAAGAAGATGGAAGAGGGGTAGAGAAGGGAGAACTAAGAAGATGGAAGTAGGAGGAGGTGGGAGGAGGAGTTCAAGAATGCAATCCATTAGGATTTAATTGATTGTTCGGGAATGATTGGAGGAAGGAGCAATATAAACAGGGCCCTTCCTAGGGGACTTTGAACGGGTCCCTTTGCCCATGGGCCCTGGTTCCTCAAGGGGGCGGCTTCCCCCAGCTTCCCAGGGGAAAATAAAATAGGAGAACAGAGACCGAGTATTCTTGTTTATGGTCTGGCTAGGGGACTTCAGGGAGGATACCAGCCTGAAATTTCCCTTTGCTAAAGAAATAGCAAAGTTTGAGTATGAAGGGCACCACCGCGTAACATTTTAAATTTGTAGCCAAAACCAAATGTCAGCCCAAAAACAATCACCCTAGGGCTGATTGAGAGGATGACGAAAAACGCCGACCCCGTGTGAACACGGGAAAAAGGCGAAGAAGAAGAAGAAGAAAGAAGAGGAGGAGAAGAAGAAGAAGAAGTTGGAAGAGGAGGCGAAGAAGAAGAAAGGAGGAGGAGGAGAAGGAGAAGAAGAAGGAGGAGAGCGAGTCTTCTCTTTTACATAAATTGGTTGGGAAAAGGCGAAGAAGGAGGAGGATAAGAAGAAGAAGAAGAAGAAGAAGAAGAAGAAGAAGAAGAAGAGCGAGTCTTCTCTTTTACATAAATTAGTTGCGATTGCGAAGATGTTTGGGCCTCATGTTCGAGCCCCGGACACGCTGTAAAAGGCCCTGAATAGAAATATCAATAAGTGCAATATCTAATCATGAAAATGGATTGTCAGATCAAAGTGACAGAAGAGGGAGAAGAGTTTTTGAGTTGTTTCCGAAAAATTGAGATTTTTGTCTCCCCTTCCTTTCTTCCTTTTTCGTCTTCTGATGATCATTTTCATTGATATCAAAGAAGACAGCCTAGTTAGTAAGTTGTAAGCCAGTAAGCAGTAGGTGGCGGGTTCGATTCCTGCCCGGGGCGGATTTTATTTTAAAGAGATGAGGTTCGTTCTCGAAATATGTAGCTGACTTTCTCCTATTATTCCTTCTTTCTTCGCTTTCGGTGGCTTTCTCCTATCCTGTCTTCCTTCTCTCTTCGCTTTCTCCTTTACCTTAGGCCAGACTCCGAAAATTTGAACCCTCCCCCCGTCCATTAGTTTTCGGACTCTCAGGCCCCACCCTCGACAAAATCCTGGGTACGGCCCTGATTATAAGTACATACATCTGGTACCAAAAGCACAGTGTAAGAATAGCTGGTACTTATCTCATTTAATCTGTTGCTAGGGCGCTCTATTTTTGCCTCCTACGTGTGGCTTGTTACCACCCTAGTAGCACTACTATACCTTGCGGTTTACACGCCTTAGAACAGGGATTTCCAACTTCCATGTGTATTCAGGCCACATGCTACATAGGCAGGTACTTCGCGGGCCACATACACAGGGGGGCATTGTCACAAATTAATGTCACACACATAAAACAAAATGAGTCAGTTCCCACATGGCTCAATGGTAACGGCACTGGTCTTGCACGTGGCAGAGCCGGGTTCAATTCCTATCGGAGTCAGAGCTTTTTCGCATGGAAAAAAAATCTACTTTCAAAAAGCTTCGCGGGCCACAAAAATGGTCTGACGGGCCACCATGTGGACCGCGGGCCGCTAGTTGGAAATCGCTGCCTTAGAGTATTATTAAACCACTTTGTTCCTTATTTGACGTGGTTTCTATGAATAGCCACTGTCTTTGGTCTCTGGTGTGATATATTGCTACCTAGTCTGATCTATTTTGCTACCAAGGCACCTAGATGACTACTCTTACCACCTACTGTTTTTCTAACCACTTCATCGCTTGGTGCTACTAGCTCTTTATCCTTCGGATTAATACCACCCAGGAGTAAGTTAAACCGCATAATGATAGTCCCGTGGTTAACATTAACACCTTGGAGCAATTAAACGGATTAAACCACTTTATGGTGCAGACTTGTAGAGGTTTATTCCACAAAGAAAGACCACTGGAATCTTCACCAAGATCTAAATCAAGGGGGGGTTGGTAGGAGCGAACGAGACAAGAGTGGGAATTTTTTTTTTTTTACTTTCTATTACCCTTATTTTTTTTATTTTTTATTTTTTTTTTTTTGCATTCAGCTGTGTACTCGTAGCTGTAGAGTCTACGAGGTAAATCTATGATCTGTGTTGTGGAGGCAGTGTTAGCAGTGTATACGGTTTCAGTCGACATCGATCGACGGCGTCAAGTATGTGTGGGCAATGGGACAGTGGGACACAGGTAGGTAGGAAAAAATCTTTGATTTGGTCTACCTACTTTATATGGGTTTCAGTCGACTGTTGTGCTGTATTTAAGACCTTTATCCTCATGGGCATCGGCTCCGAAAACAAGTTTTCGATAACACACAATTCAAAATTTGTTCTAATCAGACGAGACGTTTGAAATTAAATTTCCAAGGAGTTTTTCACAGCAAGACAGCGAATTTTCCAATTTCCATCAAACCTAAGCCTAAAGAATAGTCCGAGAGAATAATAGTGGAGGCGCCTAAATTTATCTCACTATGTCATCTTGACCAGACGTGTTTTATTTGCCTTCACAGTAGCGTAGGAACTTGGCCTAGTGCACTATTACCGTGCGCTAAGATCTAAATTCGAGGGCATTTCAAATTTCACCTGAATTTGAGGATTTTGAGGCTATGATCTATCATAAAATCACCACCTTGATTCGGGTTAACACAACTGGAGTTTAGATTAAAATCAATATAAACTTTTTTCTGACTTAATTAACCTGCTTATTCTCTGGGGTTGGAATCCCGTAACGATTTCGGTATTTTCGACTCCAGGGTTCAATAAGCTCTTTCTCGAACTTAACCTATGGCACAGTTTATTATATGGGGTTGGAACAATTTCGGCATTTTCGGCTCCAGAGTTCACCAAACTCTTTTTCGGACGTACTCTACGCCACTGCTGATTCTCCGTAAACAAAAGCTCTTTGTTATGACTTGTGTAGATGGTCAATCTCTTCCTGGCAATCTCTCTCTCTGTGAGTAATTTCAGTTTTCCTACTTTTCCCAGTTTACACAGCATTTTGTTTCTGTAGCTTATCGTAGTTTTTCTCTACTGTCAGAAATGGAGCTGAAAATGAGATAACTTTTGTGAAAAAAAAACTTCAGACTGTCTGGCCGCTGGCAGTTTTGTAAACTCAAGCATTTACTGTGTTGATGTAAAAATTAATCGGACTGATTTTTTTTTTTTTTTTTTTTGAGGGCTTAATACGGAAGGTGCATTCCTTCCTCGTCTTTCTTTCCTTCTCTTCTTCCTCTCCTTATCCATCTCGTCTTTCGCCTCTCTTTTTCCTCTTTTCCTTTCTTCTTCTTTTTCCTTCGCCTCCTCCTTCTTCTCCTCCTCTGTCAGCTTCATTTCCATCTACTTCTCCTTCTCCTTTACCCCATCCTTCTCCTCCCCTTTCTTTCTCATTCACATTCAGAGAAAGCTTGACGTGTAGTTCTAAGTTTTCAAAATATGTGCATGAGAAATTCTGTCTCTCTCTCTCTCTCTCTCTTTCTTTCTCTTTCTTTCTCTTTCTTTCTCCTTCTTTCTCTTTCTCTCTCTCTCTCTCTCTCTCTCTCTCTCTCTCCCTCTCTCTCTCTCTCGTCTATTCTCATTTCTTTGTTTTTCTCCAGAGAAAGATGAGTTCCAGTTGCTAAGACAATGAATTCATAAGCTGCATATTCATATCATAAGGCTCACAGTGAAAGAAAAGGTGGTTGGGTGGAAGACCTCCTTCAGGAGAAAAAAAAATCAGTACGAGTATTCAGTATTTACTGAAAATCGATAAATTACCTTTTCCTTTACTTACTTCGCTTTTCTTCCTTTATTGCACCCCCTTTTTTTTCTCGAGAATTTGGGTTGTTTTTATGGGTCAAATGATAAAAAAAATCCCCCAAAAACCAGTTTTTTTGGCTTTATGGTTCTCTGGACGAAATTTGCACCACCACTTTCGTGTTCCTGGTAGAAAGACCTTTAATTTGATATATAGGTCGACAGGTTTGGATAAGTCCTTCTATGGGGACAGAGTGACAGACAGACGACACCGAAGCGAATACAATAGCCCGTCCACTATACCTTTTTATTACTATCGTAATAATAAAGGAAGGACGGGCTAAAAAGAATAGTACTGTACCTGATATTCTGTGGACTTAGATCGGGTCGAATGAAGTCAGGATGAGCATCAGGGGAGTATAACGGGTTAATATAGTCTTCCATACGATTGGCCATGTATCCCCATAACGAATACGTATTCTCACTTAACCTGTTGACAAAACATAAGTATTAATTTAGGTAATTAATATTAAAAGATTAATATCATAGTACTTGGGGTTCAATGAACTAGAAAACTCACACAAAAAAAGGCCCAAATTTCATCAAAATTTGTTTTAGTTATTATATTAAATGGGTCCCTGATTGGTTAATTTCACCCAACTCAAACAAAACTTTCGACTTATTGTCCAACAACAAACGTATAGAATAGGAACTTTCAACATACCTTAAATTGGACAGTAATAGGCAGAAAGGAACCATAAACAAGGGAATTGCCTTAGGCTAGCCACTCACTATCAGGTAGACCTGACAGGCGGACCTTTTCAGCCGTACCCTTATGGATGGTTCTTTTTCACTTAATGCTGTCCAAATTTAAAAAAAAACTTGCATCTCACCTCAAATCAAGCCGATCCTTCTCACAATTTCCAACGAAAGTTCCGAACTGGCATGAGGTGACGTGATCCTGTAGCGTCAACAGGAATATCTCATTGAACTCGAATGCCTGTGGGAACTGCACGCTCAGCTGCCAGGAGCACTCTAAGAACTGCACAAACACGGGGCTCACTTCCCTTGGGTCCCCGGCTAGGTGACCGCACCTGTCTGTGAACTTGTGCCCGAAGGAGAGCCAGTCCTTCTCTATCAGCGATGTCCCACCCCGTAGTATGTCGACAAGCTTACCTCATAGTTTTTATTCAAATTGGTCAGACACCATTCATCGTTGGGCACTTGCATTCGCTTGAACTCTTGTTCTAAACTGAAGAAATCCCATCCATAGGACTTTGGAGATTCCGTGGTGGACGTATAGGTGAAACAGTACAACTCCTCAATGTGAACTGCAACAGAGAAGAGAAACAGGGTTGATACCCCAACATTAACACAGACGAAAGTCCATAATGGTGGGGTATATCCATCACCATCATATAAGTTTATTCTTTCTTTACAATATTCTTAACAATATCTAACTCTTTAGCAGCCTCTGTGGCCGAGTGGGTATCACACTAGACTTGCACACCGGGGGTTCCGGGTACGGTTCCCGGCGGCGTCGAAGTTTTTTTGGCTCTGCAAACTTAAAAAAAAAGAGGAGATCCTATGATACACAGAGGTTTACTTACCGGGACGTGATAGTTTCTGTAGCGTCACGTAGATATCATAACATTCACGTTCCCGTGGTATAACAAACGTGACGGAGAGAAATGTTTTGCATCGAATAATAAGAGGAGACCCTAAGGTGGACAAAGGTCCTCGCTCTATACTTGCTATGTGCATTAGTAAAATCTGAAAGATAAAAAAAAGTAGAATAGGATAATTAGTCCAAGAAAGCTCATTTTCACATAAGTAGGTATAAGTACACAGTACAAGAAATTAGTGTCATACTGTGTGAAATTTATGGAACACATGTCCAAGTTTTTCAGTTTATACAACGCGACGCCATGTCCAAGAGTTTTTTTTGTCCAAATAAATGTCTGAAAAAAGTGCAAAAGTAAAAATTCCTGAAGTTGTACGAAAGAAAAACAAGTGCTTATTTCTAGAAATTCTAGAATAGTGGAAATATGCAACAAAGTTGTTGTTGTTGTTTACAAAAAATGTCTGGAATTTCGACTATCAAGTATTAAGGCATTTTCCTCTATGTAACAAACTTAGTTGTTACCTACTGTTATGGATTTTTTTTTTCAAGTCCGAGGTTGGGCCTGGGCCCCTTCGTCCCCCTCAATACGGGTCTGGTACACATACCCATGTTTCCTTCTTGCAGTCGGTATCCTGGAAGATCAGTGCTGTGGTTGTCAGGTGTAAGGTTCCAACGAAAGGTTTCCTCAGGTCGGCTCTGTTCAACATGCGGACATTTTCCACCTGAGAAACGAGAACAGAAATAAAATCCTACTACTCTTCTTGGATGGGGGATGTTAAACAGGGAGTAGACCAGTTTAGTCTGGCTGGGGGAATTCAAATAGGGAGTATACAAGCCTGAATTCCCGTTGCTAAAGATACAGCAAAGATTGAATGCGAAGGGCATCCACTCTTAAAATTTATAGCCAAAACCAAATGTCAGCCCAAAGCAATTACCCTAGTTAGGGCTGATTGAGAGGCATACTCTTCTTGGATGGGGGATGTTAAACAGGGAGTAGACCAGTTTAGTCTGCCTGGGGGAATTCAAATAGGGATTATACCAGCCTGAATTCCCGTTGCTAAAGATATAGCAAAGATTGAATGCGAAGGGCATTCGCTCTTAAAATTTATAGCCAAAACCAAATGTCAGCCCAAAGCAATTACCCTAGTTAGGGCTGATTGAGAGGCTGACGAAATACGCCGACCCCGTCTGTACACGGGAAAACGCAAAGAAAAAGAAGATTAATATTCTTCCTGGTTTGTTTCTATCGATTGAGCTTCCACTAGTCCATAATGATCCTTGAACGATACAACCTCCGTAGCCGAGTGGGTATCACACTAGGCTTACACGCCGGAGATCCCGAATTCGATTCCAAAAAATTTGGGCTCTGTGCTTGGAGTTCGGGGTGCACTCAGCCTCGTGAGGACAACTGAGTAGCTACTTTAATCGAGTAGCGACCAGTGAAGGCATTACCAGTGTAAAAAGACTACATATTGAAATATGGAAATTCATTACAAAGAAGAAAGAAGACACTTAGCAATACTGTGATATTTACAAAAGTTCGACAAAAGCTAAAGCAGAGCTTTTCCACAAATAATTTGATTGATTTTGATCTTTAAAATATACGTATAGGTACATGAAGGAAATCAGTATGTACAATATGTACAATGAACATGAATGTAAATAATAAATTCATATTGTTTAGTTACCTAATTACCCAATGTATGAAATCAGTAGCACATTAGTTCTTATCATGAGGCGATGATAACAAATTCAACATATGGTATGTAGATAAAACAAGCTGGGTCCGTCCCTCCGGGAATTTTTTAGCCCGTAGTTTATTCGATCGTGATTAAAGAAAATCAGTACCTATGTACCTACCTAATTTGTTTAATATTCAGTTTATTATTATTTTTGATTTGATTTTTCGATTTTACTTTCATGTAATGATTTAAAATCAAGACTAGAGCCCGTTCTCCCTTTATTCCCAATATAAGGTTTAAGTCACCCATCCATTTATTGGCCTTGCTCGGCGTAGCTTAACATAGGTAACGCTAAAACCGGTCTTAAATGATCGACTGAAGTGTTATCCAAAACTTTCTCGCTTTGAGTTCATAGGTCGTCGCGACAAATTTCAAGATCAGACCTCATTTGTGTGAGAAAATGTGAAAAAAATCCCCCAAAAACCAGCAAAAACCAGACAGAATTTGCACGACCACTTTCGTGTTCCTGGTAAAAAGACCTTCAATTTGATATATAGGTCGACAGTCCTTCTATGGGCACAGACCGACAGACTGACAGACCGACAGACAGACAGACCGACAGACAGACAGACAGACGACACCGAGGCGAATACAATAGTCCGTCCCTTATACCTTTTTATTACTTTTGTAATAATAAAGGAAGGACGGACTAAAAACAATAGTAATGAATAGGTAGGTACCTAATCAAATAAGTTCTCTCTATATGTTAACTATTGACTGTTCATTATGTTCACTACAGGATGAGATCCTCCCCCTTTTCCCGAGGCGATCGTGGAATAAGGTGCACTATGGAGCTGCCTATACCTATAGACTATAGAGAGTTAACTGGGTAGGTACTTAGATGATAGAATCGACCATTGACAGTGAAAAAAGTACATGGAATCCACAATCGATTTGTCTAAGCATGACTTCGTTAAAAATTCGTCTTTCCCTTTGAATACTTCTTTGACTTTCAAATACTCTGATTGAATAAATAAGTACTTAGAATGTTTGTGATGGGTTGCCTTAAATCACCATGGTTCGGGATACATCCAAGATCCTTTTGAGTTCTGATAACAATAAAAGACTTTTTTCAAACTCATTTCATGGATTTACTTGGGTAGCGTTAGCTAAAGAACAGATTGTTGCCTTTCCTCCTTATCAGTGGAATATCATAAGATCACAGCATCCTGCTCTTCAGGACTTAGGACTCTAAAGAGTCAAGATTTTGCAACATTGCAAAATATAAAAATAATCAAAAGTTCCTTAGTCATGGTTCGAAGATTAAAAGTAATATCAATAAACGATAATAAAATTAGTTTGATAAAATGTACAGGGAGGTTCATAATTTGTTTGACATGTGAACTAGGTAGTATTCGGATTTTTCAACTGCTGCAAATTATAATCACATTGTATATACGTAGGTAGTGAAAAGTGAAAATACTAAAAAAAAAGTCTGTACCTACCTAGTATGAATGTTTTAAGTTTCAATGATTACTATTATCACTATCACTTGATTACCTTTCACCTTTCAATTTCATTTTAAAATTTCAATCCCTATAGGTAGGTACAAAAAAATTAATCTATTTCCTCATTACCTAACTTAATCAATTTCTTCTTTTTTTCCTCTCTTAATTAACCAAAGTCCTAACAAAAATAGAATAAATCCTTTGTTAACTATTGGTACATAAAACAGTAACTACTTACAAGCCAATCTGTTTATTTTTTCAACTCACCATAGGTAGGTAATATGAAAAATAATAAAAACTCGAAATAGATTACCGATTTGAAAATAGGGTTCTTTTCCTTGTCTGGCTTGGTAATTTTATCATCAACACTGTTCTCCTTTCGATCAAGGAAAGATTTGATTTTATCGTACACAGACGGTGAAGTAGTTAAACTTGATGAAACTCGATAGAAGCATGAAGTGGACGGTGGCATGTGGAACAATGGAGACATCAAATCTTCTGCATCCATAGTGGAACTGTTGTTTATCACAGATAGTTTTCTTGAAGTTATACAGAAACTCTTTCTTTTTAGCTTTCAAAATTTATTAGGTACTTTGGATTTACCTTTGGGTTTGATTTTTTACTGGTAACATAAAAGTAATGAGATTTAGTTTTAATCAACAGTCCATCTAGCATATAAAAAACTTAAATTAAATTACCAAGTACAAAAAGTTAGGATAGCTTAGTAGGTGGTAGGAACTTGGTATAGTTATATAGTAAACATGATAAAAACTAAAACTTTTTTATTATGTTTGATGCTTTTCAAGTAGGTAATTAAGTACCTGGTTTTAATAAGAAATTTACACGCTTTGAAAACTTAAATTAAATTACCAAGTACAAAAAGTTAGGATAGCTTAGTAGGTGGTAGGAACTTGGTATAGTTATATAAGAGTAAACTTGATAAAAACTAAAACTTTTTTATTATGTTTGATGCTTTTCAAGTAGGTAATTAAGTACCTGGTTTTAATAAGAAATTTACACGCTTTTGATTTACAAATTCACTCTACAAAAGAGACTCACACTAAAGGGTGTAATGAAGATAAAACCAACAATAAGTAATTACATCAACAATGGAAAAGTTACCAATCTTAAAATTAATTTATAAATGAAAAACAATATCCAGTTCACGGAGTTTATCAAGAAGGGTTCAAATTTATTGCTCCATAGTATTAGGTACACACTGATAATGATAAACAATGCAATAAACAACTAAAAGGTCAATGATTTTTTTTTCTCTAATGCAAGTACTTATTACTTACATATGTTTATACTTCATACATAATCTACATACTTAATCATAAAACCTGTCATAAAATGTACTTTTGAGTTTCATTTTTTTTTTTTTTTTGTCAGAAAGTGATTTGATCTAGGTGAATTTAAACGTGCTACCTACAATTTCTATGAACAGCAGAATGTAGTAGAAACTGTACACCCTTTTAAGATCTTTTACAATCTACTTACTTATTATGGGTTGAGTGTAAGAGCTTACCTAAGTGAGAACTTACCATTTACCTAATTAAATTTGAATGGTAGAAATACCCATTTCAAATTCAAATAAAAAGGATTTTGATCTCCTTCTAGGCTACTTAGATAATTTAGGGGTATTTCTGTTACACACTTAATTACATTTATAACTAGGTACCTTAGCAACCTATATCTTTAAATTTAATATTTTTTACTCCTAACCCAACCTAGTTTTTATTTTCCTGACCTATTAAATGTATATGATACCTACTGCCCTTTTTTCAATGAAAAATTCAGTAAATAAACAGTGGTTGTAGGGAAAAAAATAGAATAAAATCAACAAAATTTCAATTTTACATTTTCTAAAATTAGGGGAGTAGCTACAAATTTATGATTATTTTATTTTTTTTTTCACTACCAAGGTAATTTATTTGTGCAAAAAAGGTAGATTCTTTTGACCACCACCCTCACACAACCAGACAATGGGAGAAAACGAAAGCCACTAACTTTCAACACAGAAAACAGACACACTTTCAGACTTTTATTTTTTAGCCTTGAATTTTCAATTTAATTGAGAAAATATTGGGACATGCTCAGTTGCAGGCAAATTCTAGGGTCTTCAGGAAGAACAAGAATTGCAAATTTCAAGATGTTTCGCTAACTTTTGTGATAGGAATTTACGAAACTGGTCTACTATCATGATGTTCTGACAGTTCTGCTTATAATCAGTGGAAACCTCATCGGAATAATCACCATGGATTAGCATAAATCCAAATCCTTTTGAGTTGTGATAACAATAATCCTTACCTTCGTAGTCTTTATTTCATCCATACTGGGGAGTCGAAGAAGATGCTCGTTTGAATCGCCAAAGCACCGATCTTGCAGGAAACTTCACCAGTTGATAAAACGTTGCTTGAGTAATTTAAAACTACATTTATTGGAATAATTTAATTAATTTAAAACACATCAGAAACACCAAACCGCACAAGAAAAAGGAAACATTTTTTGTCCAATGTCCAATGTTTTTTCACCAGTGTGAATTTGGGTTCCAGTGTTGCCAGATCTCAACCACTTATCACTAGATTTTTCCTCCAGAAAAATTCCAGAAATTTATCGTGCAATAGGATCTTAAAAAAAAAAAAAAAAAAAAAAAAAGGG
>NW_007377665.1:236666-268557 GCF_000475195.1 Diaphorina citri
TTTAAATCAAGACTAGAGCCCGTTCTCCCTTTATTTCCAATATAATGTTTAAGTCACCCATCCATTTATTGGCCTTTCTCGGCGTAGCTTAACATAGGTAACGCTAAAACCGGTCTTAAATGATCGGCTGAAGTGTTATCTAAAACTTTCTCGCTTTGAGTTTATAGGTCGTCGCGACAAATTTCGAGATCAGAGCTCATTTGTGTGAGAAAATGTGAAAAAAATCCCCCAAAAACTAGTTTTTTTGGTTTTTTGGCTTTATGGTTTTCTGGACAAAATTTGCACCACCATTTTCGTGTTCCTGGTAAAAAGACCTTTAATTTGATATATAGGTCGACCAGGTTTGGATAAGTCCTTCTATGGGCACAGACCGACAGACTGACAGACCGACAGACAGACAGACCGACAGACAGACAGACAGACGACACCGAGGCGAATACAATAGTCCGTCCCTTATACCTTTTTATTACTTTTGTAATAATAAAGGAAGGACGGACTAAAAACAATAGTAATGAATAGGTAGGTACCTAATCAAATAAGTTCTCTCTATATGTTAACTATTGACTGTTCATTATGTTCACTACAGGATGAGATCCTCCCCCTTTTCCCGAGGCGATCGTGGAATAAGGTGCACTATGGAGTCTTTAAAATATATGTAGGTACATGAAGGAAATCAGCATGTACAATATGTACAATGAACATGAATGTAAATAATAAATTAATATTGTTTAGTTACCTAATTACCCAATGTATGAAATCAGTAGCACATTAGTTCTTATCATGAGGCGATGATAACAAATTCAACATAATATGGTATGTACATAAAAAAACAATAGTAATGAATAGGTAGGTACCTAATCAAAAGGGTTCTCTCTATAAGTTAACTATTGACTGTTCATTATGTTCACTACAGGATGAGATCCTCCCCCTTTTCCCGAGGCGATCGTGGAATAAGGTGCACTATGGAGCTGCCTATACCTATAGACTATAGAGAGTTAACTGGGTAGGTACTTAGATGATAGAATCGACCATTGACAGTGAAAAAAGTACATGGAATCCACAATCGATTTGTCTAAGCATGACTTCGTTAAAAATTCGTCTTTCCCTTTGAATACTTCTTTGACTTTCAAATACTCTGATTGAATAAATAAGTACTTAGAATGTTTGTGATGGGTTGCCTTAAATCACCATGGTTCGGGATACATCCAAGATCCTTTTGAGTTCTGATAACAATAAAAGACTTTTTTCAAACTCATTTCATGGATTTACTTGGGTAGCGTTAGCTAAAGAACAGATTGTTGCCTTTCCTCCTTATCAGTGGAATATCATAAGATCACAGCATCCTGCTCTTCAGGACTTAGGACTCTAAAGAGTCAAGATTTTGCAACATTGCAAAATATAAAAATAATCAAAAGTTCCTTAGTCATGGTTCAAAGATTAAAAGTAATATCAATAAACGATAATAAAATTAGTTTGATAAAATGTACAGGGAGGTTCATAATTTGTTTGACATGTGAACTAGGTAGTATTCGGATTTTTCAACTGCTGCAAATTATAATCACATTGTATATACGTAGGTAGTGAAAAGTGAAAATACTAAAAAAAAAAGTAGGTAAAGTAGATATTATTTTATTAGATAGATACGTTTACAAGAAGAAGAAGAAGAAGAAAAAAAAAACTTCTTTTTGTTTCAAAGATTAAAGTAATAATAATAAAAAAAGTCTCCTTGTGAAATATTATTTATATTATACCCTTGCGGCTCGCAGCGGGCCGCACAATTTGACCAGGCGGGCCGCATGCGGCCCGCGGGCCGCCAGTTTGACATGCCTGCATTAAAGGATATTTCCATCTCTGGTATATGGAAAAGATTCATCCTTTCTCACTATACTGAGATTTATATAATCAGACTTCAAGGCATTCATCGCCTTTTACTTTATGGCCATTTTAATTTCGTTCTTTTCTCAACAGCTTTGTAAAATCAAATTGTTCTTGCATTTGCACATACCTACATTTTTTCTCTTTCTACTTAGCTACATGTAGCCAATAGGTAAATATGGTTACCTAGATTTAAAGGCTCAATAAATTATACGTTAGGTAGGCAATCTATCAAAGATGTACAAGATGAGAGATATTTTACACTTTACATGATAATATCATGAAATAATACTAATAATAAAATCATGATAATAATACTCGTCAGTTGCAAGTGACACAGTAGTAGGTACTACTTAAGGGTCATGCCCTTTGCATCCAATGTTCTTGGTCATCTTTTTACGACCAGAATAGAAGCCAGATCTCACCCTCCTACCCCAAGTGACACAATAGTACTACTTAAGGGTCATGCCCTTTGCATCCAATGTTCTTGGTCATCTTTTTACGACCAGAATAGAAGCCAGATCTCACCCTCCTACCCTAAGTAGCTCCAACCTCAACACACCCCATATCACCACCCCCACACAAAACATAAAATCACCCGCCTCACACCCAAACAAAAGTAATAAACCCCTCCATCCTCTTCCACTCAACCAAAGTAATAATTACCATTACTATCAATTACATTGTTGTTCTGCGTTACGACTAAACTATACATTTATATTTATGTCTGTATACATTTACATTTATATCTCAGTCCGGAAATTCCCAATTTTCAACTCATAATTCACAATTATCAAATGGACATTTTAATTATCTATACATTTATATTTATATCTGTATACATTTACATTTATATCTCAGTCCGGAAATTCCCAATTTTCAACTCATAATTCACAATTATCAAATGGACATTTTAATTATGTCCTATAGATTGAACATAGGACACGGGAGTGAGTGCTTTCAAGAGATCCTCTCTTCGTGTAATCTATACGGGGTTGCTTCCATACTTCATCTCTAGGATACATAATTTCAAAGTCCTTTTTTTATGGGAATGAATCTGAACAGTGTGAGTATTCTGAAAATTAAAAAGATAAATAATACTTAGTAGATCCCAAAAGTAATGAATATTTGGATAAGAATAAACTTCTAATTTGACAGTTTGAAAATCGCCTTTTATATCCTGTGCCTTTTAGACAACCCTGTTAAGAATCGCCCTATCGAACACAAATTAATAAAATTCTTGAAAACAGGCCTAATAACTGCTTTAGTTCTGAATGTAAATAAATATTTACAAATTTGAAAGTTGTGCTGCTGAATTTTGCTTTGCTTTGGAAAAGTGAGTGCTTTCAAGAGATCCTCTCTTCGTGTAATCTATACGGGGTTGCCTCCATACTTCATCTCTAGGATACATAATTTCAAAGTCCTTTTTTTATGGGAATGAATCTGAACAGTGTGAGTATTCTGAAAATTAAAAAGATAAATAATACTTAGTAGATCCCAAAAGTAATGAATATTTGGATAAGAATCAACTTCTAATTTGACAGTTTGAAAATCGCCTTTTATATCCTGTGCCTTTTAGATAACCCTGTTAAGAATCGCCCTATCGAACACAAATTATTAAAATCCTTGAAAACAGGCCTAATAACTGCTTTAGTTTTGAAAGTAGGTAAATAAATATTTACAAAATTGAAAGTTCTGCTGCTGAATTTTGCTTTGCTTTGGAAATAAATAATCAAAACAAATATATCCTTGCGATTGCCAAGATTTTCCTTATTCGAGAGAGAAAAAAAAAGAGGAAATAATGGATATAGGTAGTAGATTATAAATAAAATAGAAATACAAGTCAACAAGTTAGTATTGAGAGGGAAAAATCTAGGAGAGAGACAAGAGAAGAAAAAAAAGTTCATTTTTAACTTCAGCGAAAGTTTGTTTGGAAAGTCTTGTAATTACAATTATTAAATAAATTAAAAAAGAGAAGAGGAGGAAATAATGGATATAGGTAGCAGATTATAAATAAAATAGAAATACAAGTCAACAAGTTAGTATTGAGAGGGAAAACTCTAGGAGAGAGACAAGAGAAAAAAAAGTTCATTTTTAACTTCAGCGAAAGTTTGTTTGGAAAGTCTTGTAATTACAATTATTAAATAAATTAAAAAAGAGAAGAAAGAATGAAAAGAAAACCTTTATGTTTTTTATATTAAAAAAAGAAAAGAAAAAAAAAACTTGAACTGAAACGGAAAATGAAAGTTTCCTAATGGAGCTTGGAGCTAGTTTACAAGGTTCGTAGATTGCACTTTAATCAGAAACTACAACTTGAATGGACCGAAAAAAAAAACTTGAACTGAAACGGAAAATGAAAATGAAAGTTTCCTAATGGAGCTTGGAGCTAGTTTACAAGGTTCGTAGATTGCACTTTAATCAGAAACTACAACTTGAATGGACCAAAAAACCATAGCTGACAAAAATTTTAATTTGTTGACGAATAAGCAAATGCTGAATATCATGTATACGCTCAAAAACTTTCTACAATTCAATTTCATTTGAATCACCAACCCAAAGATTCAAAGTAAAACTCCCTTACTACACCACTGAGATTAGAGGAGAGATGTAAATATGGCAGAGGGAAGATAATGAAGGATTTAGAGGAGGAAAAGAGGGACGTATAATGAAATGGGAGAAATGGTAAAAGGTCAGGGATATAAAGGGGAAAGAAGGGGTAGACGAGGGGAAATGAAGGATAAGGTGGGGGAGAAAACTGCATTGTTATTTACTTAACCTGTTCCATTTGCTGAAGATGATGCAATATGCAAAATAAATGATGCTGAAGTAATTATCATTGGTAAGTTCTATCTGTAAGGGAAAGGGGTAGTAGATACATGGAAATTTCTGAATGGGTACGTGCATCAGGTATTTTTTACATCATGAATGAAATGAAGCGTCTCGAATATGATTTTCAAAAAGCGATTATGTGATGATGTGATCATCTTTTTTAAACAGCAAAAGCAAGAATACCTACTGCAACTGAATAATACCTAACACTGTTACTTCTATTGAGTATAGAACACACTCATTACTGTATTGTATCAATGTCTAACAATGTTTCACCTTAAAGGTTTCACGTTCACAGGGAAAGAAGTGCCTGCCTACTGCAGTGTGGTACTTCCAAGGATGTGAATCAGGCTCACCAATAATGGTTGCGATTGGCAGAGCCAACATCGAGGAGAGAATTCATTTAGTACCTATCGCAACTACATTTAACATCTATAGTAGGTACCTTCATGCTTCATTTAACATCTATAGCACCTTCATTTAACATCTCTAGCACCTTCATTTAACATCCATAGCACCTTCATTTAACATCTACAGCACCTTCATTTAACATCCATAGCACCTTCATTTAACATCTATAGCACCTTCATTTAACATCTATAGCACCTTCATTTAACATCTACAGCACCTTCATTTAACATCCATAGCACCTTCATTTAACATCTATAGCACCTTCATTTAACATCTATAGCACCTACATTTAATACCTATGGCACCTGCATCCAATACTCACAGTAAGAGTACATGGGAGCTACTTGCCCAAACAAAGTTTATTCAAGCTCCAGAGGAGGATCTCTTACTGTTGTACTAAGAACAAGTTACTGCATAGCCCCGCGAGCAAGTTATTAATTAAACTTTGTTCAAGTTCTTTATTTTCATTAAGTTTAATAGGAATATGATTTGCCTGCGTGGAAGTTTGGTTATTATTATACTTGAAATTTCATCGAGAGTTACCTCTGTTTTCCAGTCAGCATGAAATTTGAACTGAGAGACCTGTAGAATAGAACAGAATATACCTTTGTTTATCCTGCTGGGATAGGACTGAAAAGTCCCTTTACCCCCCCAGTCTAACCAAGGTCTTGTGTATTTTGACATATAATGGGGAGTACCTATGAACCTAAAATATATGAATCTTGAAGTTGAAGACCTATGAACCTAAAATATATGTAGGTTTTGAATGAAGCTTGAAAAGGAGCACTCTGAAATGGGGTGTACCTGTGAACCTAAAATATATGAATCTTGAAGTTGAAGACCTATGAACATAAAATATATGTAGGTTTTGAATGAAGCTTGAAAAGGAGCACTCTGAACTGCTACCATATATCTGCTACCTACACATTCTACGTCCCATTTCATGTATCTTGTTTATTTAATTGGGGTAGGGAAAGAGCATAGTGGGAGCCTACCACCTTCTCAGAGTGCCTATTTTTATCTTCCCTTTTCATCCAACGCTGATATTTAATTGGGGTAGGGAAAGAGCATAGTGGGAGCCTACCACCTTCTCAGAGTGCCTATTTTTATCTTCCCTTTTCATCCAACGCTGAGCGTTGAACGCTCACAAAATAAATGGAAAAGCTAGACATTTTGAGCACAAAAGAACAGAAATAACTGAAGACAACATTCATGATATCATGATGCACGTTATTGGTAATGTTACCTCACTAGATACACCTAGGTTAGGTACAAATAATAAATAGGTATCTAACTATCAAAGTAACACAAACAAATTATTGGTAATGTTACCTCACTAGATACACCTAGGTTAGGTACAAATAATAAATAGGTATCTAACTATCAAAGTAACACAAACAAATGGGGACTTAAGTACCCACCTACCATTAAAGTTCAGTTCTTTTCGCCCCCAGATCAGACAATGGTACATTTGACTTCACAATGGCTGGCAAAGAAAATGCACACTCCAAAATGAAAGTTGAAAATGAGAGGGAAGGAGGAAAAGACTCGCAAAAGAATCGAGAATAAAATTCTTCACAAAGAAGAGGAAAAGGAAACTGAGAGGAAAAGAAAAGATACGTAATAATAGCATTGGAAAGAACGATTATATCATACAGTAAAAACACATAACAGACCTCTCCCTCTCCTCTATTTATATTGTTAGCTAGTAATTCTTCTATAATGCTCGTATGTAAGTACCTACACTCGGGTTACCTATAAGGAAAACATTCAGCAGCAGCTAACTGCAAAGTCATGCGACCGACAACGACAGTGCTCTACAAGAAAATCGCCTTGAAAATCGAGGAAAATTCCTTGTTTTTCAAGGAAATGAACCATTGACTTTGATTCAAGGCTGCCTTATATTTAGATGCATTGTCTTACATTGAAAAGAAAACTCCTTGAATACTAAGGAATCCTAGGCACTTTGAAGCGCTCCTTATTAAAATTAATGTTTTTCGCCTTGCAAGTTACCTTCTTAGTCAAGTGAAAGTTGCTGGACTTTTTGAGCAAACTGTGGTATTATAAGTGCTTGTAATAACCGAGCGACTTACATGGAAGGAACATTCTTAACTCCCTTTTCTTCTTTTCCTCTTCCTCCTCCTCTTTCCTTCTAGTCCGCCTTCCCTCACTCCTTATCTTTCCCATAAAAAGAAGAAAGCAAAGAATGAACGCAAATAAAATTAGATTGAATTCTGAACTTCCTCTCATAAATTTAACTATTGTTACCGTTAGCAATTTTCTAGTCGCACGCCGCACACAATAACTTGAACTTTTTCACAAAATATACATTGTTTATCTCATAGCAGTCCTAACATAATACCTAACTCTCAAAAGCTAGTCTTTTAAGCTTTGTCAGTAGATGTGTAAGTCCGAGAGATTTTGGTAGGTGGGTGGGTTTGAGAGCTTATTGAGGGCTAAATTGAATACCAAAACATATTATTTTAGAGCCTTCCTCTTTTGCAGACTCATTTAGCTGAATACTAACGTTAAATTTGAGAACCACTAGAGTCAGGAGGGAATATTGCGGAGGGAAATGTTCCAAACCATTAAATCATTCATTACTCATTATTCATACATTACGTTTGTGGAGGGAATTTCCTCTAATATATGGGCGAAAGCACATTCTAATTCCATCCACTGAAGCAATATCAATGCAAAAGAAAAAGACATTACGCCAGAAAGCGGTAAGGCAAACTTCGAAACAATTTTATCTACCTCTTTTCCGAAAAAAATATTTAAATTCCAATGGCGCCAGCACATTAGAAACAAATTCCGTTCTTTCTGTCTTCCTTTATTATTTTTTCCCTGAAAGTATATTTAAATTCCAATGGCGCCAGCACATTAGAAACAAATTCCGTTCTTTCTGTCTTCCTTTATTATTTTTTCCCTGAAAGTTCCGGCCATTTACAAACAACGGTAAAAAAAAGGAACAAGGGAAATTAGGTGAATTTTTGTTCAAAATAGAATGACGCAGGCACTATGTAGGACGATAGTGAAAACAAAATGAAAGTTCGGAGACAAAAGAGAGGAAGTTTAAATTGAAATACAGCAGTTAACATAATATTTATTTTATTAAAATTCAGGACCTTCAAGAAATGTGGAACCATGGAAAAGCATTTGTGCATTATCTCAGACACATTTAGCACTTAATTGTTAGTTTATTTTACTATCAATTTCCAAATGGTGTGTTCAATACAACTCGTCATGTTCATAAACCTACTAATAACCCTGTGTGTATAGCTCTCATAAACACATCATTCAGTAAATAATAATGGCCTAGTTTATGTTCAACATTCAAATTTCGCAATTCAAGAGATCAGCTTACTCCACAAACGTGCTCGAAAATACAAAATTGCGTAAGCTACTACCTATTTATCTATTGTTTTTCTAAAAAAGGTAAATAAATAAGTTTAAATAAATAATTTAGAAAACAGGGTAAAATAAATATTTATTCCGATATTACGTTTGAAAATTTTCGACTACCTACTCGAAATATATCATCTACTGGTTTGAACCTTTGAAGCATGAAACATTATTCCGCAACCATATTACCTAAGATTAATTGGGATGGGAAAAGATTTACTGATTTGATTTGACGCGACGTCTTTCGAGAGTCAGAATTTTGATCTAAAATGACCGCGCCATATTAGGTACTTAACTATTGGGCATACTCCAAGCTAGGTACGTCTACGAAATAGTAAGAAAATTTCTGTCTTACTAGGAATATGTAAGTAGAATACGCACTGGGCGCTCACATGGGTTAACAACATTAGTTTTCCCATATGCCTGCAGCAATAATATTGTCTTTGGAAATTCATCAATTTCCATTGAGCCTTAGCCTGGGTTAACACAGCGCGTAACACATTCCTATTGGACGTAAATCATTCAGTGTCAATGAGCGTCATATACAGGGTGTTTCGAAAGTCTCATATTTTAATTATATTAGTTTTTTTTTACTCCTAGGAGAGGGACCAAGGTTTTTATTCAATATCATATGTCATATCTACCTATTCTCCTGATTTCAATTTCTAGCATTAATTATCAGGATCTTATTTTAAGAGATTATAGGTAAAAGGTAAAGTATATAAATGGATTCAATAGTTATTTGGAAATACTAAGTTCGAAATGCCATGTAGGCAGTCCGTATATTCACAACTTAATTTCCATATAAAACATACCCTACTAGTAGCCTTTTACATTGAAACTTTTGCATTTGAAAGTAATTGGATTGAATCCGAATTCTTTAGATGTCTCGAAATCGGAATCTCGAGTGTCATTAAGTGCATCTTGAAGTGATTTGGCAAATGGTACTTTGTGTTCCATTTCAATTAGAAGAGTGATAAAAATTTATTCTCAACTGGATAGCAGCAGGAGAAAACTCTTATCCACACTAATTGTTATTGGGTAGGTACTTCTTGGAAAATTTCATTAATGGAAATGGATAGTGGACTGAGGGTAGTTTTGGCAAAAGCAAAATGCAAACCCAATCAATGCAATTGGAAATTGTAGCTTGACAGAGTATCCACCTACATTATAGCAAAGCAAAATATTATTTATGTCGATCATAAAGCCTGCCTCGGTGGTGTAGTGGTCAAGGCACTCGCCTGGTAATTAGGAGGGCGTGGGTTCAATCCCAACCGAGGCATGGAATTTTATCCTCAATATAATTTGAGAATTTGACCACAATAATAGTAGTAGCCTACTGCTGGAGTAAAAATTCCATACTTCGGCTGGGATTGAACTCACGCCCTCCTGTTTACCAGGCGAGCGCTTTGACCACTACACCACCGAGGCAGGCTTTATGATCAACATAAATAATATTTTACTTTGCTATAATGTAGGTGGATACCCTGTCAAGCTACAATTTCCAATTGCATTGATTGGGTTTGCATTTTGCTTTTGCCAAAACTACCCTCAGTCCACTATCCATTTCCATTAATGAAATTTTCCAAGAAGTACCTACCCAATAACAATTAGTGTGGATAAGAGTTTTCTCCTGCTGCTATCCAGTTGAGAATAAATTTTTATCACTCTTCTAATTGAAATGGAACACAAAGTACCATTTGCCAAATCACTTCAAGATGCACTTAATGACACTCGAGATTCCGATTTCGAGACATCTAAAGAAATCGGATTCAATCCAATTACTTTCAAATGCAAAAGTTTCAATGTAAAAGGCTACTAGTAGGGTATGTTTTATATGGAAATTAAGTTGTGAATATACGGACTGCCTACATCATTTCCAACTTAGTATTTCCAAATAACTATTGAATCCATTTACATACTTTACCTTTTACCTATAATCTCTTAAAATAAGATCCTGATAATTAATGCTAGAAATTGAAATCAGGAGAATAGGTAGATATGACATATGATATTGAATAAAAACCTTGGTCCCTCTCCTAGGAGTAAAAAAAAAACTAATATAATTAAAATATGAGACTTTCGAAACACCCTGTATATGACGCTCATTGACACTGAATGATTTACGTCCAATAGCGATTATGTGATGATGTGATTATCTTTTTAAACAGCAAAAGCAAGAATACCTACTGCAACTGAATAATACCTAACTGTTACTTCTATTGAGTATAGAACACACTCATTAATGTATCAATGTCTACCAATGTTTCACCTTAAAGGTTTCACGTTCACAGGGAATATCTTTTTTAAACAGCAAAAGCAAATAATACCTACTGCAACTGAATAATACCTGTTACTTCTATTGAGTATAGAACACACTCATTAATGTATCAATGTCTACCAATGTTTCACCTTAAAGGTTTCACGTTCACAGGGAAAGAAGTGCCTGCCTACTGCAGTGTGGTACTTCCAAGAATGTGAACATTAACATCTATAGCACCTTCATTTAACATCTATAGCACCTTCATTTAACATCTACAGCACCTTCATTTAACATCTATAGCACCTTCATTTAATATCTATAGCACCTTCATTTAACATCTACAGCACCTTCATTTAACATCTATAGCACCTTCATTTAACATCTATAGTACCTCCATTTAACATCTATAGCACCTTCATTTAACATCTATAGCACCTCCATTTAACATCTATAGCACCTTCATTTAACATCTACAGCACCTTCATTTAACATCTATAGCACCTTCATTTAACATCTATAGCACCTTCATTTAACATCTATAGCACCTTCATTTAATATCTATAGCACCTTCATTTAACATCTATAGCACCTTCATTTAACATCTATAGCACCTTCATTTGACATCTATAGCACCTTCATTTATTTTAATACTCACAGTAAGAGTACATGGGAGCTACTTGCCCGGGCAAAGTTTATTCAAGCTCCAGAATAAATGGATTTAAAATGTCTTGCAAATAAGTACATAGGGCATAGCTACCTCACCTACTGTCTGCCTCCCCTAATACCTACCCAAGTGTTTGCTATTTTATTAAATAGGTAGTTGAAGTACCGAGGTAATCCTTTCTCTGAATACAAAATGAGTAGTTTGCGAAATTTAAAACATACAAAATGAAGACTAAAACAAAGTGAAGAGTATTTTGCGGGGTTAAAGAGCACACAGGGTTTGGGTGTGGGTACATTATTGTAATTATTGTACACAAGACTTGGCATCTTGGTAACAGTAGTTGAGCGTGATATCTCGCTTTTCAAAACAGAATGGTAGATAGAATCTTTCAGATTAATCCTAGTAAGACAATCAAAATGGAGTATGTCTTCAAAAGAATATGCCTTCAAAAACCATGTAAAAATGGCTGAGATTATATGGCAGTATAGGACCCAACTTTGTGAATTTTTGATGTACTTAGTATAGGTAAGTAGGCACTTAACATATTTATGTACAACTTCACTCTTTCCTAACATTTCCTTCTTTCAAGCATTCGATACCAACAACAAACCAGCCAACCTTTTTCCACAAAGGCTCATATTTACAATCAACCAGCCAACCTTTTTCCCCAAAAGGCTCATACGTAGGTTGCACTCAACATTCACCCACAACAGCTAATAAAGAGAACCTACGCAGAGAGGGTACGTACGTACTTTGTCGTATTATTTATGTTGATCATAAAGCTACACAAATAGCACATGCATTACACATAATTATTACATATGAATAACACATAGATTACCCGCTATACGGTCCTAATCATAATAAACATGGGGGATAATAAATATTATATTTGACCCATTTGATAATCCATTCCGGCAAGCATGGGAGAAAATGTTGCGTTCCATACCGACGAACGAAACTACAGGGTGGTCGAGTACTTTGGTCGCTCATAAATTATTTTTACGATGAATAACTGGAACAGGGGATGTCAAAATACGGGGGAAAATCCCGTAATGTCTAAAAGGATGGGATGTTGTGATGATAAGAGGACGGAGTTTACACAAGACCATAGGTAGGTATACCTTCTAAAAATTTAGGTACCTATATCATGAATAGCTAGGTATTATAAAGTCAACTAGCACCAGTGTCCATTTAATAAAGGTATCTATGCTGTTCAAATTACAAGGTGCTTTAGAGTTTTCATAAAAATTCCTCATAAACAAGCCACTTGAAGCTTGTTTTTGCATTCCCTAGAGGTCATTCATCAGACGAACTGCTATCTGAACGATGTTAAGAGTGATTAATTTGTTAGTCACGCTAACATCTAAAATAAGTTTACATTTTACATGATTGTGAGTGACAAAAAATTGCACCACACTGTATATGAGAGCTGAACGGGTATTCCACACAGAACATTATTAATATCGTCATTATTATAATTATTAATAATAATATCGTCATAATTTTGGCACACACATCTTTCACGAGTGTCCCTTTCAATGTTTGCCAGAGCTGTACAAAATGGGAACTACCTTCTCCCAATCGGAGCTGGCCTACGGATACTATGTAGAAGGTATAACATTATTATTCAATGTTGGCACACTTTAATAAATATTAATAAAATATCGAGTATGTTTTTTTTTTTTTTCAGGGAAGCTACATTTTGCAATAATTTGAAGATTTTGATGTCATTTATGAGTTAAATTTTTTATTCCCTTGAAGCCATTAATGAGTTATAATTTTCATTAATTTAAGCCATTTCTTAAGAAAAATAAATGAGAAATTGCCTACCAACTATCAGGCTTGGAAACTAGAAGTAAGTACCTATTCTAGATCTAATTCTCAACCATTGTAATCTACAAATTTACAACTCGAGCTTCGAGTAAAAGAATTTGTGTTTCTCAAAATAAATAAATAAATAAATAAATAAATAATAATAATAATAATAATAATAAATAAATAAATAATAATAATAATAATAATAATAAATAAAGTGAAAGAATACTTAGAACAAATGTTCCTCCTCCTGGAAACCATTGAATGTCACAGGAGAAATAAGATAGAGAGAGGGGCGGAGGAATAGAGAGAGAGAGAGAGAGAGAGAGAGAGAGAGAGAGAGAGAGAGAGAGAGAGAGAGAGAGAGAGAGAGAGCTTCCACTCAACAGGTTTTGTCAGCTTAATAGCCGATATTAATGTCGTAGCAATCAACAAAACAAATATACACATTAATAAATAATAATAATAATAATAATAATAAATAAATAAATAATAATAATAATAATAATAATAAATAAAGTGAAAGAATACTTAGAACAAATGTTCCTCCTCCTGGAAAACATTGAATGTCACAGGAGAAATAAGATAGAGAGAGGGGCGGAGGAAAAGAGAGAGAGGGAGGAGGAAGGGAGAGAGAGAGAGGGAGAGAAAGAAAGAGAGAAGGAAGGAGGGAGGGAGGAAGAGGACATTCTTGAATTAAAATTCCTGTTACGGTTGTTTCTTAGAAAAAAAAAGATGTCATATTTTGGATTCCCTAAAGACATTTTGGAAAGCAAGGATGGGGATATCATTCAAGGGCACGAAGACAGATTTCTGAGTAAGATAAAGAACCATAGAGGAGAAGAAAGATTTTAGAGTGGGAGAGGACAAGAAAGAAGGGAGAGGGAGGGAGAGCGGAAGAAAAGGAATATTTTTTCTGTTTGGTGTACCCAATGCCCATCATTTTGAGAATGTTGGTACCCAAACATGTAAAAAAAAAAAAATCTTGTGCAGGTAGGTAGGTACGTAGGTATCCTACCAATTTCGTAAAATTCTTGAACCATAAAATCCTAGGAACTTTTCCCTTTTTTCCTTTAGAGGGGTTTTTCTTTTTTTTTCCCATCTTCCCTTATGAAAAACAAGATTTTTCCCAGTAGCTTCCGTCTACTCCTGATATTATACAACATAAACACATAATTTCCATACCTAGCTCTTCGCTATATCATGTGTTATTCCTCATATGTTATTATTTACACAAGTTATTTTTACAGCGCCAGGTCGGGATGGGGTAAAGGAATCCTATCATTTTCTTATGATTATGATAAATGTGCAGCTAGGCATCCTTCCTTGGTCTATGCTGTACTTCAGTTTCCTGCCATCTACCAAAGAGTAACACAGTGGAGTGGTGTGAGCCTGAAGGGAGCTTTCCATCTGTAACGTGATAATAATGGTGCTTGTTTATATGAGGGAATTGTATTTGTTTTAATGATAATGGCTTCACAAAAGGGTGATTGGAAGAGATTAAACAGTTCCTTAACCCTAACATTAGGCCTACATTTATCTGCAAGGACATTGAAGGAGCTTAGATATTATTTCTGGGCGTCCAAAGGGTTTAAATTTAACTCTAAAGCCCAATCCTTCCAAAAATATTAAATATAACTTTTTCGTTATTTATGAGTAGATAATGGGATTCAACGTCACCAACAATTGATAATGATATGAATTCATGAGATGATCATGTATTTTTGAGACAGCAAAAAGGACCTATTCCTGAAAATTATCAGTGAATCCGGGCTTCTAACTTGGTTCTTCTGAAGTTTGAATGTCACAGGAGAAATAAGATAGAGAGAGGGGCGGAGGAAAAGAGAGAGAGGGAGGAGGAAGGGAGAGAGAGAGAGGGAGAGAAAGAAAGAGAGAAGGAAGGAGGGAGGGAGAGGACATTCTTGAATTAAAATTCCTGTTACGGTTGTTTCTTAGAAAAAAAAGTTGTCATATTTTGGATTCCCTAAAGACATTTTGGAAAGCAAGGATGGGGATATCATTCAAGGGCACGAAGACAGATTTCTGAGTAAGATAAAGAACCATAGAGGAGAAGAAAGATTTTAGAGTGGGAGAGGACAAGAAAGAAAGAAAGGAGAGGGAGGGAGAGCGGAAGGGAAGGAATATTTTTTCTGTTTGGTGTACCCAATGCCCATCATTTTGAGAATGTTGGTACCCAAACATGTAAAAAAAAAAAAAAAATCTTGTGCAGGTAGGTAGGTACGTAGGTATCTACCAATTTCGTAAAATTCTTGAACCATAAAATCCTAGGAACTTTTCCCTTTTTTCCTTTAGAGGGGTTTTTCTTTTTTTCCCCATCTTCCCTTATGAAAAACAAGATTTTTTCCCAATAGCTTCCGTCTACTCCTGATATTATACAACATAAACACATAATTTCCATACCTAGCTCGTCGCTATATCATGTGTTATTCCTCATATGTTATTATTTACACAAGTTATTTTTACAGCGCCAGGTCGGGATGGGGTAAAGGAATCCTATCATTTTCTTATGATTATGATAAATGTGCAGCTAGGCATCCTTCCTTGGTCTATGCTGTACTTCAGTTTCCTGCCATCTACCAAAGAGTAACACAGTGGAGTGGTGTGAGCCTGAAGGGAGCTTTCCATCTGTAACGTGATAATAATGGTGCTTGTTTATATGAGGGAATTTTATTTGTTTTAATAATAATGGCTTCACAAAAGGGTGATTGGAAGAGATTAAACAGTTCCTTAACCCTAACATTAGGCCTACATTTATCTGCAAGGACATTGAAGGAGCTTAGATATTATTTCTGGGCGTCCAAAGGGTTTAAATTTAACTCTAAAGCCCAATCCTTCCAAAAATATTAAATATAACTTTTTCGTTATTTATGAGTAGATAATGGGATTCAACGTCACCAACAATTGATAATGATATGAATTCATGAGATGATCATGTATTTTTGAGACAGCAAAAAGGACCTATTCCTGAAAATTATCAGTGAATCCGGGCTTCTAACTTGGTTCTTCTGAAGTTTTAGGACGATAGTGAAAACAAAATGAAAGTTCGGATACAAAAGAGAGGAAGTTTAAATTGAAATACAGCAGTTAACATAATATTTATTTTATTCAAATTCAGGACCTTCAAGAAATGTGGAACCATGGAAAAGCATTTGTGCATTATCTCAGACACATTTAGCACTCAATTGTTAGTTTATTTTACTATCAATTTCCAAATGGTGTGTTCAATACAACTCGTCATGTTCATAAACCTACTAATAACCCTGTGTGTCGATTTTAGGGGCCCCAAAAAGCATGTGGAATTACATGTATCCCGGATAAAATACTAGTTCTATTACACAATATAATGTAATTATTTTCTCTCCAGCACTGATGACATGTATGTGCGTTATGATAAATTAACTGAGGAAACCAACCAGCTCCATGATAATATACAAAACTAACAGGTTGCTGAATGCTGGATGTTCAATTTAAAATATCATTTCTCTCCTATGTATGTACATTCTGGCTTTTTTTTTACCCGGTGCGGCGTATTATAAAAGATAAAATGGGATGAGGGGCTCATTTACGCTTACAAATCATAACGAGCTGTCTTTTTGTTGGAAATTAGTATTAAGCGTCTACTAAATGAGCCACAGTTAAGATATTACCCCCACTTGAGGATATCTTTGAGGATGGGAGAAAGAATGTCCACAAATATTATCATACGGTTTTAATGAAACTTATATTTGAAAAGTAGGTAATAACTGTTTAACAATTAACTGAAATAGAAAGAACATTTATTTATTTGTTTACACGCTAAGCATCAAGGCCATGTGTGAGAAAGAACATCAAACACCAAAATATCTAGAAAAATACCAAAAAACTTGAGAATTCAAAGTTTTAGCTTTCTACTTTCTACCACTCAACAAACACCAAAATATCTAGAAAAATACCAAAAAACTTGAGAATTCAAAGTTTTAGCTTTCTACTTTCTACCCCTCAAGTCGTTTCAAGGACCGAAAAAAAAACTTTCTGTCAAGGGTTCCAAGTCATATCAGTAACGCTCTCTATGAACAACGGCGTGAACTTGCAGCAAACGACGAGATATACTCAAGTCGTTTCAAGGACCGAAAAAAAACTTTCTGTCAAGGGTTCCAAGTCATATCAGTAACGCTCTCTATGAACAACGGCGTGAACTTGCAGCAAACGACGAGATATTGGGAGAAACAAATCCGGCAAACTTTCACCCATGCTTTTTCAGAACTCGGGAAAATGAGAAGTAGATAAAATTGGCGGGAACAGTGTCAACTAAAAGGTTATCTACAATATCTACTTATATTATTTTCGTGTTATCGAATAGGCAATTTATCTGTTTATGATTGACGTTGAAAGAATGTAAGGGTATGCCATTATAATGGTGTATTAGGGACAGATTTGGAGACCTTCATAAGTAATTAAACCTACATGCATATTTCCAACGTTCCAACATGGAAATTGGAATAATTCGATAAATCTTAATGGATGTTAACACTTTTCTAGAAATTCCCAGATTAGTACGCGGAAATCATATTTCCAACATAATCCCAATGGTAGAATATGGCGCAAACATCTTGGGCGCCATGGATGTGGAACCATGGAAAAGCATTCGTGCATTATCTCAGACACATTTAGCACTTAATTGTTAGTTTATTTTACTATCAATTTCCAAATGGTGTGTTCAATACAACTCGTCATGTTCATAAACCTACTAATAACCCTGTGTGTATAGCTCTCATAAACACATCATTCAGTAAATAATAATGGCCTAGTTTATGTTCAACATTCAAATTTCGCAATTCAAGAGCTCAGCTTACTCCACAAACGTGCTCGAAAATACAAAATTGCGTAAGCTACTACCTATTTATCTATTGTTTTTCTAAAAAAGGTAAATAAATAAGTTTAAATAAATAATTTAGAAAACAGGGTAAAATAAATATTTATTCCGATATTACGTTTGAAAATTTTCGACTACCTACTCGAAATATATCATCTACTGGTTTGAACCTTTGAAGCATGAAACATTATTCCGCAACCATATTACCTAAGATTAATTGGGATGGGAAAAGATTTACTGATTTGATTTGACGCGACGTCTTTCGAGAGTCAGAATTTTGATCTAAAATGACCGCGCCATATTAGGTACTTAACTATTGGGCATACTCCAAGCTAGGTACGTCTACGAAATAGTAAGAAAATTTCTGTCTTACTAGGAATATGTAACTTTTTGATTAAGTAGAATACGCACTGGGCGCTCACATGGGTTAACAACATTAGTTTTCCCATATGCCTGCAGCAATAATATTGTCTTTGGAAATTCGTAGAATACGCACTGGGCGCTCACATGGGTTAACAACATTAGTTTTCCCATATGCCTGCAGCAATAATATTGTCTTTGGAAATTCATCAATTTCCATTGAGCCTTAGCCTGGGTTAACACAGCGCGTAACACATTCCTATTGGACGTAAATCATTCAGTGTCAATGAGCGTCATATACAGGGTGTTTCGAAAGTCTCATATTTTAATTATATTAGTTTTTTTTTACTCCTAGGAAGTCAACTAAAAGGTTATCTACATCTACAATATCTACTTATATTATTTTCGTGTTATCGAATAGGCAATTTATCTGTTTATGATTGACGTTGAAAGGATGTAAGGGTATGCCATTATAATGGTGTATCAGGGACAGATTTGGAGACCTTCATAAGTCATTAAACCTACATGCATCTTTCCAACGTTCCAACATGGAAATTGGAATAATTCGATAAATCTTAATGGATGTTAACACTTTTCTAGAAATTCCCAGTACGCGGAAACAGGGACAGATTTGGAGACCTTCATAAGTCATTAAACCTACATGCATATTTCCAACGTTCCAACATGGAAATTGGAATAATTCGATAAATCTTAATGGATGTTAACACTAGAAATTCCCAGATTAGTACGCGGAAATCATATTTCCAACATAATCCCAATGGTAGAATATGGCGCAAACATCTTGGGCGCCATGGGAAAACATTCACATTTCTGAAACATTCCACTCACAAGAAAACCACATAAAATTATCCCATCAATCGAAACGAATCCGTCTTTTCGTTCAAAAAAATAACATGGAACATAAAACGAACATTTTGAGAAAGCCTTGAACTAAGAGGGTCACAGAATATTACTCAGATACCTAATAATATGTATAATGTGTGACAGAAATATTTTTATTCCCATTGAAATAGAACTGAGGAGAATGAAGAACACTGTTGCATCGCAGCAGATCATAGAACGAGTTGGAAATGATGAAATCAGATCGAATGAAGAGGGAAGCGGTTTTAGTGGATGTGCCACTTGAAACGTTTATTCTTCATTGCAGTATTTTCTAGATGGCCATATTTTCCAGACAGAGCTAAAAGATGTACGAGTATCTAGATTAACCTTTTTACTAGACTTAGCCATCTATCTGAAACGTAATGATGAAAATTAGACAAATTTAGCAAAAACATTTGCAACAAATTTTATAGAAAAAAAATCAAAATTAGAGCCAACTGCAAAATCAAAACAAATCCTACTAAAACCCAAACAAAAGGCATCATATTGCGTCAGTTGATACAGCTTTTAAGAAACTGTATCTGAAACGTAATGATGAAAATTAGACAAATTTAGCAAAAACATTTGCAACAAATTTTATAGAAAAAAATCTAAATCAGAGCCAACTGCAAAATCAAAACAAATCCTACTAAAACCCAAACAAAAGGCATCATATTGCGTCAGTTGATACAGCTTTTAAGAAACTCACTTCAGAAATCAGATATGCATATGACTTAAATATAAAAGTTGACCATGGGTAATACTAGTATACCTGTATGTGTGTCATGATTATGAACGTGCATATGTATATCATGGAGTATTTTGAAAATATTATGGACATGGGACCTACATTATGAGTTGAAGTAAACGTGGCAATGTATGGAGCGTGCAGTATGTGGAGGAATGTGCCAAATGATATTACGATATGATAAAGTCTCATAGAGGTGGATAAACATACACAGCGAAGTTAAAGTCAGATGTTATCCCACTTCCGGGCCTTAACGTGAAACGTCATACCCTGTGACTGAGAGGTTGAGGGATTGATTTAAAAAGTGGCCCTAAATTTTCCACTCTAAATATGACCTTTTTCCCATAATCACCCATCTAATAGGAGAGAAAACGGGATATGAAAACTCTTGCATTACCTGTGCTGACATCAGAAAAGCTAGTCTGATATTAGGTGCTTATGTTATTCAAATAATATCGACCATTTTGGAAAAAATTTTTACTTCACTGAATTTCGACCAGATATATCAATAATGATGGCGTACGTAAGTAGATATATTGGTATATCAATAGTAGGGTTAGTTAGACAACAATACACACTACGCTGGTAATACTGGTAATGTAGCAAAAGCCACTATTCCCCAATATACGCGTATGAGAGTATTTCCAATTCTCATTTACATAATATCTGACAATGCAGCCTATGCGGAGAACTAACTGAACAATGGTGGAAGTATCCAGATAATGTATATTCCAGTCACAATTGACATCAAATTCAAACAAATAACTATGCAAGATATTACACATGATAATGACATCTTTATTCATACGATATTTTCAAAACTCTTCGGAAACAGGGCAGAAAGTAATGACTATGATTTCTCCAGCTATTGACCATGCGGAATCTTGTAAGTTAGAGACCAAGGGTTTGGAACCAGTTGTGAGAGAAACATAAAAAGTCTTCCTAAATCAAAGAAGATATATTATGGTCTCAGTTAATCTGAGGTCTAAGGCATTGGATTTATAACCGGTGGACTGCGGTTCAAATCCCAGTAGTGGCTCCTAATATTGACCTTAAGGCTTTTGGTAAGATTAATCGCAAACAAATTAATTTTATCATTCCTTTAAAATTTTATAGCAGTTCACAGAAAGAGAGGCACTTAATTGAAGACAAACTAACAATTAATTAATTTCTAGTAAAAAGTACTGAAGCTGAAATCAAAACTTTCCAGCAAAGAAGTTATACACGAGGTACCGTGATAACTGAAGAGTCTACACATGGTATGGCGTTGTGTGATTTCTGAAAAACAATCTGCTCACTGACATCAGAAAAGCTAGTCTGATATTAGGTGCTTATGTTATTTAAACAATATCGACCATTTTGGAAAATGAAAATTTTTACTTCGCTGAATTTTGACCAGATATATCAATAATGATGGCGTACGTAAGTAGATATATTGGTATATCAATAGTGGGGTTAGTTAGACAACAATACACACTACGCTGGAAATACTGGTAATGTAGCAAAAGCCACTATTCCCCAATATACGCGTATGAGAGTAGCTCGGGTGGGTGGGGGGTGACACTCTGACCCTCTTCTTCATTATAATCCACGTGCTGGTAGGGAGGGTGGGGGTAACTATCCCCCCTATAAATAAGCTATTTATTTAACCACCTTTGTACGTATTACCAATGTTTTTGTATTTCAATTTATCTACTTTGTCTTTTAGGAAGAAGGTGATTATTGTTTTGAGAGTTTACTTTGTTTTAAACAAGACGGTTTTTTATCACTTCCTCTAGAAATGTTCTAAATCAAGTCGTAAGTGGACTTGAATATCGAACATGACACTACGGATCTTCTCTGAATTTTTAGTACCTAATAAAAGTTTTTTTAGGCACAGACTCCTTCTCTCTCATTCTTCCTTTTTTTTTCACAAGGGAGAGGGAGGGAGAGCGGAAGAAAAGGAATATTTTTTCTGTTTGGTGTACCCAATGCCCATCATTTTGAGAATGTTGGTACCCAAACATGTAAAAAAAAAAAAATCTTGTGCAGGTAGGTAGGTACGTAGGTATCCTACCAATTTCGTAAAATTCTTGAACCATAAAATCCTAGGAACTTTTCCCTTTTTTCCTTTAGAGGGGTTTTTCTTTTTTTTTCCCATCTTCCCTTATGAAAAACAAGATTTTTCCCAGTAGCTTCCGTCTACTCCTGATATTATACAACATAAACACATAATTTCCATACCTAGCTCTTCGCTATATCATGTGTTATTCCTCATATGTTATTATTTACACAAGTTATTTTTACAGCGCCAGGTCGGGATGGGGTAAAGGAATCCTAGAGGGAGGTACAGTTGTCTAATAGGACTTATAGGCGTTACGTTTACGTATGTCACATTCCTGATCCTGGCTTTCCGACTCTGAAATCCCTGTTTGGACTTGAATTTGCCATCCATCTTCTGAAAAATAATAAAGTTTACCAGTAAGGAGGCTGAACGTATAGGTATTTTTACAGGGTGAATAAAACGCATGTTTTTTTCATAAGGGTAGATAAGTATAGCCGTGAATAAACACTGCTAACGGCATTGTGGTAGGAACACCCTGACCTTACGTAGCATAGATACAGTACACAACATGATAGTACCCACCTACAATTCTATGTACAATATGTTCAATTGTTTATGAGTCACAAATGATATATGTACTCATAGTAAAAACCGTGTTCAATTTGTAAATGAACCACCGGGGGACTGCGGTTCAAATCCCAGTAGTGGCTCCTAAAATTGACCTTAAGGCTTTTGGTAAGATTAATCGCAAACAAATTAATTTTATCATTCCTTTAAAATTTTATAGCAGTTCACAGAAAGAGAGGCACTTAATTGAAGACAAACTAACAATTAATTAATTTCTAGTAAAAAGTACTGAAGCTGAAATCAAAACTTTCCAGCAAAGAAGTTATACACGAGGTACCGTGATAACTGAAGAGTCTACACATGGTATGGCGTTGTGTGATTTCTGAAAAACAATCTGCTCACGTCATTGTTTGAAAAACATAAAAAATATCCTCAGTTCAAGTCAACAATACAAAATAGGTACAGCGTCAGATCTGTACAATACGATGTTGTGGGAGCAGCTGAAAACAACTGAAATACCCGAGAAAATTTCAGAATAGAAATATTTACCTACGAATTTTTAAATATTATTGTCATAGTGTAACTACTGACTCTCTTCCTTGCATTTTAAAATTCGACTCTTGTATGTGCTTTTAAGAGTATCTTTATAGGTATTTTACTCGGATAGGTGGAATATAACAATTAATTAATTTCTAGTAAAAAGTACTGAAGCTGAAATCAAAACTTTCCAACAAAGAAGTTATACACGAGGTACCGTGATAACTGAAGAGTCTACACATGGTATGGCGTTGTGTGATTTCTGAAAAACAATCTGCTCACGTCATTGTTTGAAAAACATAAAAAATATCCTCAGTTCAAGTCAACAATACAAAATAGGTACAGCGTCAGATCTGTACAATACGATGTTGTGGGAGCAGCTGAAAACAACTGAAATACCCGAGAAAATTTCAGCATAGAAATATTTACCTACAAATTTTTAAATATTATTGTCATAGTGTAACTGCTGACTCTCTTCCTTGCATTTTAAAATTCGACTCTTGTATGTGCTTTTAAGAGTATCTTTATAGGTATTTTACTCGGATAGGTAGAATGACTGATTGAAAGCTAAAAGGAGTCCATAAACAAGGAATTTATCAAGAGATATAGGTAGACGTTTATTCAGAGTGCGTTAAAATATCTCACCACATATAACTTACGGCTTTTCAAAGATCCACATTTAGAATAATTTCCTCGCACAGTTTTGATATATGCCAAACACACAAAGTAACTCATAATTCATAAAGAAGTTGACACGATCTTGAAGGCGTTCCCAAAACCTGTCACAACACGAGGAAGAAATTTTATCAGAAATAATTTCGGAATGACTGATTGAAAGCTAAAAGGAGTCCATAAACAAGGAATTTATCAAGAGATATAGGTAGACGTTAATTCAGAGTGCGTTAAAATTTCTCACCACATATACATAACTTACTGCTTTTCAAAGATCCACATTTAGAATAATTTCCTCGCACAGTTTTGATATATGCCAAACACACAAAGTAACCCATAATTCATAAAGAAGTTGACACGATCTTGAAGGCGTTCCCAAAACCTGTCACAACACGAGGAAGAAATTTTATCAGAAATAATTTCAAAATAATCCCTCGAAATTATCGAAAACACTGTCAACCTGATAGGTTTGAATGTGAGAAAGGGGTTGCAGGGATTACGCGGGACGTAAATGAGGAATAGGGATGGATATAGGGTGTATATCAAGTTCCAAAAACACTGTGAGTCAAATAACTAAGCCTTCTGGACAATGCTCGGATAACCCTACGGTGGCGACGGACTCTTTGTAATCATTATTGGATTTGAAATGTACTTTTCAAAGATAACACCCAGGACCAAAGATTACTGTTGAAATTAATGTTAACTTCTGGACAATGCTCGGATAACCCTACGGTGGCGACGGACTCTTTGTAATCATTATTGGATTTGAAATGTACTTTTCAAAGATAACACATTTATGTGTCAAAGCATAAATTAGGTATGTATGTATGTACTTTGGGAAATTTGGACCACAAGCCTCGCAAACTCATGTGTTGCTTTCCTGAAATTCCCAGTTATTTCCTTGCTTTATTCAGGATTTTTGGACACACTGTTCCCTAATCTGTACGTACATCTCGATTATACAAAAGTACAAAGCATAAATTAGGTATGTATGTACTTAGGGAAATTTGGACCACAAGCCTCGCAAACTTATGTGTTGCTTTCCTGAAATTCCCAGTTATTTCCTTGCTTTATTCAGGATTTTTGGCATAAATTAGGTATGTATGTACATAGGGAAATTTGGACCACAAGCCTCGCAAACTTATGTGTTGCTTTCCTGAAATTCCCAGTTATTTCCTTGCTTTATTCAGGATTTTTGGACACACTGTTCCCTAATCTGTACGTACATCTCACTAAGTCACTATCTTCAAAACAGGAATATATTTCACCATTACATACATCATACGGAAGGATAGGGAGGTACAGTTGTCTAATAGGACTTATAGGTGTTACGTTTACGTATGTCACATTCCTGATCCTGTCTTTCCGACTCTGAAATCCCTGTTTGGACTTGAATTCGCCATCCATCTTCTGAAAAATAATAAAGTTTACCAGTAAGGAGGCTGAACGTAATGCGGCAATTACCAACTGACCTACTTGCTTTTTCGAGAGTTGATCAATTATTCCGTATAATTACATAGTTTTGCATGTAATTAGTATCAATTTTTAATTGCCTACATGTTTTTTTCCATAAGGGTAGATAAGTATAACTGTGAATAAACACTGCTAACGGCATTGTAGTAGGAACACCCTGACCTTACGTAGCATAGATACAGTACGCAACATGATAGTACCCAGTACCCACCTACATTATTATTATGTTAAGGCGGTCTCTTCCTGATCCCTTGTGTGCCGCGTCCATTTTGATTTAGGACTATTGCACTGCCGATTCTATGTACAATATGTTCAATTGTTTATGAGTCACAAATGATATATGTACTCATAGT
Organism: Diaphorina citri; assembly: GCF_000475195.1. Taxonomy (NCBI): domain Eukaryota; kingdom Metazoa; phylum Arthropoda; class Insecta; order Hemiptera; family Psyllidae; genus Diaphorina; species Diaphorina citri. The sequence goes on from NW_007377665.1 coordinate 262,441, forward strand.
AAAAACCGTGTTCAATTTGTAAATGAACCTATGTAGGTCTACTGACCAGACAGTTCATTGGTCATAGTAAAAATTACATTAACAATGCAAATTGGAAACAATGCCAGTCCGTGACTACTATAATTAGTTGATGAATAGGGCTAGAACTGGTCATAAACAACTGGTGAATAATAAGGGTTTTAGGCAATAGACAGATCAGACAGGTATGTATTAACAGAATCACCTTTAAAAAGGCTTTCAAAGATATTCCACTTTTGGAAATTATTTGGAGATTTTGAAGTGGCAAAATACCACTCGGAAACACCACTTGCAACTCTTGCAAGGCTACAAAAGAAATTCAATAATATATAAATATGTAATTATTTGAAATTAACACAGCCAATCAATGTTCAACAAAAAATGGTAATAACGAAACATTGTTAGCAAAACTTTAATGTTTTGATCAACGTGCCCAGGTGTAGTACTCATCAGGTGAAAGACAGAAGGTTTCAACTAGGGATACTCGTTGTGTTCTTGACATGCCATCATAGAATCTTTGCTACATTTCGCACACATTTAATCATCTTCAGAGTGAATTTATATTCGCATCGCGCCTTATTTACGCTTTTGGTTGCGGGCCAGGAATTTCATGATGAAGATTTAGTTGAACCTTATTCGCGTTTCTGATTTGTGACACGGACGCGATAAGGGTGAATGAACAAGGTCTTCAATCTAACGCTGTGGCTGCACTCAATCAGATTTCTGACGGCTGACGGCACAACTCTTGCAAGGCTACCAAAGAAATTTAATAATATATAAATATGTGATTGTTTGAAATTAACACAGCCAATCAATGTTCAACAAAAAATGGTAATAACGAAACATTGTTAGCAAAACTTTAATGTTTTGATCAAATCAAACTTATCAAACGCAGTGTATTCATGGTTGACACTATGAGCGAACTTTTGGATGCGCTATCCGATCTACTTATCCAATTTTCTGAAACATATTTACACTTTTGGTTGCGGGCCAGGAATTTCATGATGAAGATTTAGTTGAACCTTATTCGCATTTCTGATTTGTGACAAATGTGACACGGACGCGATAAGGGTGAATGAACAAGGTCTTCAATCTAACGCTGTGGCTGCACTCAATCAGATTTCTGACGGCTGATGGCAAAAGTTCTCATTACGCGACGTCTAATCAAACTTATCAAACGCAGTGTATTCATGGTTGACACTATGAGCGAACTTTTGGATGCGCTATCCGGTCTACTTATCCAATTTTCTGAAACTGAAACCGATTTCTCGATTTTCAGGCCTTCGCCTTCAGTCTTCACAATGCTGAGTGCACCCTACGTCAACTACTCGTAGCTTAGACGATCGTCCGTCCAGATACCTGCCACTAGAAGTTCACAAACCTCATCTCATAGAAGAGGTATAACGTAGTCATGTAGCTATTATAAAGAATGTAATTGAGTTGTAAAGACAGTAATAGAGAGATCACTAATTACTTCATTTCTAGCACCTAGTGAGATGTACCTACGTACAATTTCTTTATATATCTTTATACGTTCCTTCAGCTTTTATAGCTTCTTTCAATTAAAACTTGAAAGCATGCTCTCGCCTCTCCATGGATTTCATTTCTCTATGCGCGCTTCGCCTTCAGTCTACGTCAACTACTCGTAGCTTAAACGATCATTCGTCCAAATACCAGCCACTGTGGAAGTTCACAAACCTCATCTAATAGTAGAGGTACAACATAGCTATGTAGCTATGTATAAAGAATGTAATTGAGTTGTAAAGAAAGTAATGGAGAGGTCACTAATTACTTCATTCTAGCACCTATTTTTTATATTTCTATACGTTCCTTCAGCTTTTATAGCTTCTTTCAATTAAAACTTGAAAGCATGCTCTCGCCTCTCCATGGATTTCATTTCTCTATGCGCTCGACCTCTCTATCTATAATATTTCTTTGGCACATCTATTCTATTCGCCTAGATATCTCACACATTCTTCGATGCTCTTTCTTGAAATAATCTTGCATGAAATATTTCTTTGGCACATCTATTCTATTCGCCTAGATATCTCACACATTCTTCGATGCTCTTTCTTGAAATAATCTTGCATGAGAGAATGCGTTTTGGGTTAAAAATTAAAAGTTTGTGCTACGTGAGAAGTCGAAGTGAAAGAGAAGCTTCGGGGAACGGGCGTAGTGGTAATATACAAAAAGGATCATTAACAATCTTTGAAATAAGATCTTTAATAACTCGCATTCATAATAGTGGTGTTAATTGACCAAATGCAATGGAGTCTACGTGAAGTAAAGACTAACGCTACGTTGTTTATTATTAAAATTAATCACTGTTAATTAATTTTTAGCATTAATAGCTTTTCCTCTGGAAAATAGCTAAGTCTAAATACTTAGCAAGGGCTTGTTTGGGACATTTGAACGAGATAAGGTATGTTGTCAAGAGTCCAGAGGTAAAGAAAGAGTCTATATTTCTGCAAGGCTGAGTACGAGTTGGTTCCCAACTGGGAAAAAACGTATTAGTTGGTTCCGGTTGGAAAAAGGTTTGTATGAATTGGTTCCCTGATACCTGCCCTGATCAGGAAGTTATAATAATTATATTAAATGATTTTTTTCCTCATTCTACAATTTTTTGATTCAGAAGTTATTGAAAGATGATATTCAGAGGTGGGCATGTACTAAAAGGGGTTGTAAATGTGCTATAAAACTATCGGCCGATAGAAAGTTTATTGTGGAAAAGTGTAACGATCATAATCACGAGAATGTTGATGAAAAAGTTCTGAATAGGCAGAAGATGAGAAAAGCAATGACTGACATCTCATCCAGACCAGCCAAGTTGATTTGTACTGAGTTGAAGAAAGATGACATGGAAACTCTGGATTCAAATGACTTAGTCCTTATTAGACACAATATGCAAATTTCTGCCAAAGCCTTTATAAATTTGCTACGTGAGAAGTCGAAGTGAAAGAGAAGCTTCGGGGAACGGGCGTAGTGGTAATATACAAAAAGGATCATTAACAATCTTTGAAATAAGATCTTTAATAACTCGCATTCATAATAGTGGTGTTAATTGACCAAATGCAATGGAGTCTACGTGAAGTAAAGAGAGAATTTCCTTAAATTTGGTAAATAACACGGACAACCCCACAACTGAAAGGAATGAGGAAAATAATTCAAAAGATTCAGTCAACATTATTGGAAATATTGCCGAGAGGGTGGGATGGGTAGGTACCTACCAATCAATGTATAACTCACGGAAAGTTTGACTCATGGGTGGAAAAGTTCAAACTGGACAGGATGCTGTCAACCAGATGGCTTTATTGACGGGTCTTTTGTCAGGTTAAGAAATACACTCTGTAAATAATGTGTAAAATAATTTCTGCTTGAACTCTGTTGAAATAAATCAAACAAGTATAGCAAAACGTAAGTATATCGAATTGAAAATTTGACATTCATCGGCGTAATAATCTCAAATGGACACTCAACTCCATTTGATCCTCTCCTTTTTCCAAATAAGTAGGTAAATATCAGCACATTTTTATTCAAAACAGAAACACCGCAGTTAATTTTAACAGACCACCACCTCCTCGTTCCAAGTTAAGAGAGCTCTCAGCTCGAAATTTGGACCCAATCCAACTTATTTTGTCCATAAATTTTAATTTCAGTTTTCCATACATTGAAATGGGAATGAACACCACATTGAATGGGGTGTGGGTGCTCGGGTGGGTGGGGGGTGACACTCTGACCCTCTTCTTCATTATAATCCACGTGCTGGTAGGGAGGGTGGGGGTAACTATCCCCCCTATAAATAAGCTATTTATTTAACCACCTTTGTACGTATTACCAATGTTTTTGTATTTCAATTTATCTACTTTGTCTTTTAGGAAGAAGGTGATTATTGTTTTGAGAGTTTACTTTGTTTTAAACAAGACGGTTTTTTATCACTTCCTCTAGAAATGTTCTAAATCAAGTCGTAAGTGGACTTGAATATCGAACATGACACTACGGATCTTCTCTGAATTTTTAGTACCTAATAAAAGTTTTTTTAGGCACAGACTCCTTCTCTCTCATTCTTCCTTTTTTTTTCACAAATTGGAAGAATCAGCATTTCAGCACAAAACACACTGGCTCTGTAGACAGATAAGGAACACTGGGATTAGGTGATACGGGGGGTTTCAATTAATTAGGAAAGCAGTCACCTTCATGTTAGCCACCATCTAGATAGCACTAGAAAGTCTAATAGAAAGTAACAACGAGGAAAAAAAAGTCCTACTAACACATTAACACTACCACGAGCTTTGTGGGTAATTTATTGCTCGTGAGAGAGAGGGTTGTGTTATTTTTATTCTTCAAAACACAAAAAAGTGCAGGAAAACATGCACTTGGAGTCCCTCTTCAGTTTTAGGGGTACTTGATTACTGAATGTAGTATAGTCTACTTTCTCAAACTCTACGAATCCACAAGCAAATCTCCCTGTGGTTGACTACTGCCTGTCCTCATTCAAGGCCCTGGCATGAGCATTCAAAGGCCTGAAGAGAACATCCAAACGCCCCAATGGGAGTATTCAAAGGCCCCGACGGGGAATCTAAAAGCCTGAATAGAACATCCAAAAGGGCCTAAAGGGGGCATTCAAAGACCCTGACGGAGAATCTAAAGGTTACATCGGGTCCATAAGGTGATGTGCTAATACTAGGCCTCGAAGAGGAATTCATAATGCAACGAGTGTTCATAAAAATGTTAATCTATTACCTCAGCGAACCTTAATAGGTAAAGCTTTCCTTACAAAACTGCTACTAGTAAAAACGTGTTAGGAAATCACATGTGAACAGGTAATTTTTCAAAGCAAAACTTTGTTTAATCTTGAACGTTAAAAGAAAGCAAGATACGGGTTACATCGGGTCCATAAGGTGATGTGCTAATACTGGGCCTCGAAGAGGAATTCATAATGCAACGAGTGTTCATAAAAATGTTAATCTATTACCTCAGCGAACCTTAGGTAAAGCTTTCCTTACAAAACTGCTACTAGTGAAAACGTGTTAGGAAATCACATGTGAACAGGTAATTTTTCAAAGCAAAACTTTGTTTAATCTTGAACGTTAAAAGAAAGCAAGATACGGCAAGAATTTGACTTTACGTAGAAGTAGCTAGGGTACCAAATTACATTTTGTTAACGCTACGTTGTTTATTATTAAAATTAATCACTGCTAATTAATTTTTAGCATTAATAGCTTTTCCTTAACGCTACGTTGTTTATTATTAAAATTAATCACTGCTAATTAATTTTTAGCATTAATAGCTTTTCCTCTTGAAAATAGCTAAGTATAAATACTTAGCAAGGGCTTGTTTGGGACATTTGAACGAGATAAGGTAGGTTGTCAAGAGTCCAGAGGTAAAGAAAGAGTCTATATTTCTGCAAGTACGTGTAGGTAATACCTACCTACTTGCCTAAATATAGTTCCTGGGTAAATAATTAGTACGTACCCCTGTATGTATAATAGATCAGAATGATGGGAGTATTGTATGAAGATGAAGAATCAAACTATAATTGAATAATAGTCTTCTTTGGGGATATACAATTGTACACCATATTATCCTAGAGTCCAAAAGCAAACAAAAACAAAACAGCTTAAGGTCACAACGTACAAATTGGACTAGAAATCAGCAAAGACCCTAACCCTTCATCCTTATGAAGGTGACACAGGAAGTTTCATAGTCAACCCCTTTTCAATTCTGCAAGTACGTGTAGGTAATACCTACCTACTTGCCTAAATATAGTTCCTGGGTAAATAATTAGTACGTACCCCTGTATGTATAATTTTACATATGTATAGGTAAGCATTTACTTGAGTGGTCCAATTATGAACACAACTTAAGTAGTTGTAGTCCAATTATGAACACAAATTTGGATTCGCTCACATTTTTAAATTTTTATAAAATACGTACATATAATGCGGTGCCCAGGTGTAGTACTCATCAGGTGAAAGACACAAGGTTTCAACTAGGGATACTGGTTGTGTTCTTGACATGCCTTCATAGAATCTTTGCTACATTTCGCACACATTTAATCATCTTCAGAGTGAATTTATATTCGCATCGCGCCTTATTTAC
>NW_007377666.1:0-13914 GCF_000475195.1 Diaphorina citri
TTTTTCCAACCAAAAGGATTTCCTGCACCTATGCCAATCAAAAATGGTCTTTAAAGTTGTATATACTTGGAAGGATTTGGTCTTCCATTGGTCTTTAAAGGTGCATAATGTGCATATACTTGGAAGGATTTGGTCTTCCATAATAACACCCACACGCCCACACCCCAGTTTGGGGGGTAGAAAATCCATCACAAATCGTTCAACTTTTGACGAGTCTCTATTCCCCTTAATCCTCATCATGGGATTTGGTCTTCCATTGGTCTTTAAAGGTGCATAATGTGCATATACATACTTGGAAGGATTTGGTCTTCCATAATAACACCCACACCCCAGTTTGGGGGGTAGAAAATCCATCACAAATCGTTCAACTTTTGACGAGTCTCTATTCCCCTTAATCCTCATCATGGGAGTCCATGGATCCGGGGGACCCGGGGGAAAACGGCATCATATCTGACGGTGAGAGTGACCCATCTCCCGGGAAGGGGAAAGCTGGGCCTCCTGACCCACTTGGTCCTGCTTCCCCGCGACACCATAGCTGACGCATCTCATTACGTCTCTGCCGCATGAGAGTTTTGTACTCCGAGATTCGCATCTTCTTCCCGTCCACGATACATGTACGCTTGGGACGGGGTCGATACCGGTAGTCAGGGTGTTTCTCCATATGAAGTTTGCTCAGGCGGGATTGCTCCTCGTAGTAAGGTTGCTTCTCGGCGTTGGACATGGCTTTCCAGCGGGCACCTGAGGAACACGGAGAGAACGAGGATGTTAGTTATAATAGTTGTTGTTTTCAAATGTCGGAAACTTGGCCATTAGGTCATTCTCCGACGTGCATCCCAATACTTTACATTTACCTACATGATATATACTTTCTTGCGGATCAGTTAGCAATTTTAGTATTGGGGGCCTCAACCCAAACCGTTGGGCTGTATGTTACTTGAATACAGTCATAGCGAACATTCATTATTATAATTTCAGATTATTAACCTTCACCCATCATTGCTTTCAACTGTGTTGAATTCAAACCTCGTTTTATTTGGTAAGCAATCAAAATCAATCAAATATTGTACTCTTTGTGAGAAAGCTTTTTTACAACTTTTGTGGGTGTCAGGTTGCCCACATATTTGGTAAGCATTTTGACCTATCTATTTCACAGAGCTTGCAGCGGACTCACCTAGAATTTTGCTAATGTTGATTCAGAGAAGCTACACTACTATCACGTCACTTGAGCGCACGTCACCTTTAAACGCAGAGTATTTTATTTTTTATATTATTATTATTATTTTTTTTTTTTTTGGGGATAAAAGAAACAGATAGGTAGTGTCTTACCTGGAGTTCTTGTATTTTGTGCTGTTGCTGCAGGAGATGTTCCTGTTGTCTCTTGAATTGCTCCTGATGGAACCGGTGGATCTCCATCTGCTGTTTCTGCTGAGACTCGGATGCCAACTGAAACATACAATGGAGGTTCATATACCTTAGTGGAAGGTTTATTTAAGTTAGTGGAGGTTTACTTAGGTCGATTTTCGAAATAATGGGACAGAAGGGTGGGAAAGCGTAATTGCTTTAGGTAATGAACTAACTGCATTTCAAGGTCCACGAGCGAACTACACATGCAATATGCAATGGCTTAGGATTTAGAATTTTAGCCTGTGCGCTGAAGACGGAAAAGTAGGTAGGTACAATAACGGCTTATGATAGGTTCGTAGCTCTTTGCTTTAGGTAACGAACTAACTGCATTTCAAGATCCACGAGCGAACTACACATGCAACGGCTTAGGATTTAGAATTTTAGCCTGTGCGCTGAAGACGGAAAAGTAGGTAGGTACAATAACGGCTTATGATAGGTTCGTAGCTCTTTCGGAGGTTCATATACCTTAAGTGGAAGGTTTATTTAAGTTAGTGGAGGTTTACTTAGGCCGATCTTCGAAATAATGGGACAGAAGGGTGGGAAAGCGTAATTCCTTTAGGTGAACTAACTGCATTTCAAGATCCAAGAGCGAACTACACATGCAACGGCTTAGGATTTAGAATTTTAGCCTGTGCGCTGAAGACGGAAAAGTAGGTAGGTACAACTGCTGACTGCTGTATGTAGGTCTGTATTAATTAGTTATGGGAGGAGGTAGTTGGATACCGTACAAGGTACCTACCTACCCATTTTAGATAGTAAATATTAGAGATATTTTCCATGTTTCCTGGCTTGTTTCAATTTTCGTATTGAGACCTTTGACCCGATTGACTAAACAAGTTATTGAGAAAGCCCTCGTTATGAAAAAAGAAAGGCACTTGTAGAGGCGGCAATATTGATAATTATCATCAACTTTCCACTTAAAATTGAAACAGACACGATTTTGATAGAGAGGCAAAAACATATACAGTAGGTATTACTTAAGTATTCTATCCATCATTTTACGTGTATTAATTAAAAAAGTTTAAAATTGTATTATAATAAAAGAAGAATAGAATTCAGGGAAAGTCTTAAAGAGGGGGAACAGCTCTGGGGAAAAACACAGACCATTTTGAAAATAAGTATAATAGGGGGAGGAGATGAAATATGGGGCCCCTTGAAAAATTAGGAAATCGAAACCACCTAACTAGGTACTTAGCTTGGATTAGCAGTGACGGTTACAGAAAGGTCAGAAAGTGGTTGCTCCGAACCGTTCCTTGAACCTTGAAGGGGGTGAAATGAATTACACGTGAAGTAATTATGGATTATGGGGGATCTTAACTAAATCCTGTAATAGGTACGTGCCGAATTCTCTTACAAAGTACAAACCAAACAAGTCTCTTGTAAAATTCAACAAGAATATTGCAAAATTCAACATCTAATATTATGATCTCTTTCTGGAATCGTAAAGGGAAAATCTGGAAAATTCGCACAGTCCCTGAGATTTTTAAGGGGGAGGCTTTTTTCTGGAAGAAAAAGTAGCGGGGTAAAGTTTTCTTCTTGAAGAGGTTTTTTTGTTTCTTTTATTCAAGCAGCTCGGAAAGAGAGATTTGATTAGAATTGTCACCAAGAGTCACCCTGGGAGGGGAGGTTCTTCATTGTATTATTTGTTTTGTGTGCCCCCTAACCCCCACTTACTTGTGAGTTCTTGAGATTCTTTTCATTATGATTTCGAGATCCCATGTAGCTCTTTATTAGGTACTTATCAACTGCTGACTGCTGGATAGGTTATGTAGGTCTGTATTAATTAGTTATGGGAGGAGGTAGTTGAATACCTTACAAGGTACCTACCTACCCATTTTAGATAGTAAATATTCGAGATATTTTCCATGTTTCCTGGCTTGTTTCAATTTTCGTATTGAGACCTTTGACCCGATTGGCAAGTTATTGAGAAAGCCTTCGTTATGAAAAAAGAAAGTCACTTGTAGAGGCGGCAATATTGATAATTATCATCAACTTTCCACTTAAAATTGAAACAGACACGATTTTGATAGAGAGGCAAAAACAAACTGAAGGAGATAAATGAAAAATTCAGCTGACAATGTGATACACAAAAGTTATGGATTATTCTATTCATTTTGTGTAAATAATGCTGAATTTTTACTGGCCAAAACAATATTATTGTTTCAAAATGGGAAAATGTGGGTATTGTTTCAACTTACGCTGGTGAAATGCATATTAGATTATTAGCCAAAGTACAAGTAGTCGAAAATACAGGAATTTATCGGTTGAAATAATTTGATTTTATCAATGTGGGGAAAAAAGCACACACAGGTAAGTAGGTAAGAAAACAGGATTTAAAGTAAATTTTGCACTAACTTTTAGACTAGACAATATCACAGATTTACTTTGAAAAAATAAAATAAAATTTCAATAAATTTCCAATTTACTTTTAAAAAGAATAATAAAATCACTAAGAAATCTATGAATTAAATCCTACAGACAAAAGCGCACCACTCTCATCAAATTCCGAGATATCCAGTTTTGGTACCGTTAAAATATGTGTCCCCTTTTGAACTGGGTTACTAATTTTTAGCAGAATTTCTTCCTGTGCTTACCTTTGTCCGGAGTTTCCTCTGGCATTTTGTATGGACTCTCCCCGCCTGCTCCCCACACACTCATGAGTAGATCTTGCTCCTCCGATTTGTCATGGTGAGGCGAATACATATTCTTATCATGGGGCGAATACATGTTCTTATCGTGGGGCGAATACATGTTCTTATCGTGGTGGGGCGAATACATCCCGTGCATGTTGTACTCGGGGGTCTTCTCCTTGCCTGGAGACGACATGGACATTTTACCTGCGGAGGACGAAAGCGAAGAATAGTTGAATACCTACACAAAAGTTATGGATTATTCTATTCATTTTGTGTAAATAATGCTGAATTTTTACTGGCCAAAACAATATTATTGTTTCAAAATGGGAAAATGTGGGTATTGTTTCAACTTACGCTGGTGAAATGCATATTAGATTAAGTATTAGCCAAAGTACAAGTAGTCGAAAATACAGGAATTTATCGGTTGAAATAATTTGATTTTATCAATGTGGGGGAAAAAAGCACACACAGGTAAGTAGGTAAGAAAACAGAATTTAAAGTAAATTTTGCACTAACTTTTAGACTAGACAATATCACAGATTTACTTTGAAAAAAAATAAAATAAAATTTTAATAAATTTCCAATTTACTTTTAAAAAGAATAATAAAATCACTAAGAAATCTATGAATTAAATCCTACAGACAAAAGCGCACCACTCTTGACTTGATATTTGGTTCTGTAACAAGTAGGTGCAATATGAAGTTGAGTAAACAATATTATTTTTTACTTTTTTCGGCTGTAACACCCCGACCTCAGTGGTGCAGTGGTTACCGCGTTGGAGTTTGATGGTTCGAGTCCAAGTCAAGAAATTTATCTAGGTGTAATACTTGAGGAACGATATTTGTGACAAGACTTTAAGTAAGCTTAAAAAATCCTTTTCATCCTCCTATTTTTTTCGGCTGTAGTGATCGCCTACTAAGGTTATTGCGGTTTTCAGCCAATTTTGCCGAAATTTCAACCAGCTCTTGAGCTAGTTGTTCTCACGAGGATATTAAATAGTCTCGTGAGAACAAATTTTGTACCCCGATAAAGCTACAATGAAGGTATAAACACACTATCATCACGTCACGTCACGTGAGCTCATGGGGAGTCAGCTGATGTAGTTCAAAGTTTTCCCTTAAGATTTAGGTTATTTCGTTCAGAGAAGCTACACTACTATCACGTCACAGGGGATAAAAGAAACAGATAGTGTCTTACCTGGAGTTCTTGTATTTTGTGCTGTTGCTGCAGGAGATGTTCCTGTTGTCTCTTGAATTGCTCCTGATGGAACCGGTGGATCTCCATCTGCTGTTTCTGCTGAGACTCGGATGCCAACTGAAACATACAATGGAGGTTCATATACCTTAGTGGAAGGTTTATTTAAGTTAGTGGAGGTTTACTTAGGCCGATCTTCGAAATAATGGGACAGAAGGGTGGGAAAGCGTAATTGCTTTAGGTAATGAACTAACTGCATTTCAAGGTCCACGAGCGAACTACACATGCAATATGCAATGGCTTAGGATTTAGAATTTTAGCCTGTGCGCTGAAGACGGAAAAGTAGGTAGGTACAACTGCTGACTGCTGTATGTAGGTCTGTATTAATTAGTTATGGGAGGAGGTAGTTGAATACCTTACAAGGTACCTACCTACCCATTTTAGATAGTAAATATTCGAGATATTTTCCATGTTTCCTGGCTTGTTTCAATTTTCGTATTGAGACCTTTGACCCGATTGGCAAGTTATTGAGAAAGCCTTCGTTATGAAAAAAGAAAGTCACTTGTAGAGGCGGCAATATTGATAATTATCATCAACTTTCCACTTAAAATTGAAACAGACACGATTTTGATAGAGAGGCAAAAACAAACTGAAGGAGATAAATGAAAAATTCAGCTGACAATGTGATACACAAAAGTTATGGATTATTCTATTCATTTTGTGTAAATAATGCTGAATTTTTACTGGCCAAAACAATATTATTGTTTCAAAATGGGAAAATGTGGGTATTGTTTCAACTTACGCTGGTGAAATGCATATTAGATTATTAGCCAAAGTACAAGTAGTCGAAAATACAGGAATTTATCGGTTGAAATAATTTGATTTTATCAATGTGGGGAAAAAAGCACACACAGGTAAGTAGGTAAGAAAACAGGATTTAAAGTAAATTTTGCACTAACTTTTAGACTAGACAATATCACAGATTTACTTTGAAAAAATAAAATAAAATTTCAATAAATTTCCAATTTACTTTTAAAAAGAATAATAAAATCACTAAGAAATCTATGAATTAAATCCTACAGACAAAAGCGCACCACTCTGAGGGATGTCAAAAGAAAACTGAAGCTCTCAGGAGAAGGTATCCAAACCACTTTGACTAAAAGATTTCAACCATCACAAGACTTTAACTCCAGGATTTTAATAACTTATTACCTTAACAATAGGAAACTAAATATATTTCGCCTTTGTTTTGACTAAAAATCCCCAAAATACCACAAGAAGGAAGAAGAGAGTTCAGTTTGAATCAGAAGGGTGTTTGACCTTTTGGGTCATTGTCATTCAAAAGTAAAATGTAATAATAATAATACAGGAGTTTACATATCTACAGAGTGGAATGGAAAGAGGGTACTCTTGGTAAATTGTAGGTAACGGAACCGATGATTAGGTACGGTGGGAAAATGTCAAGTTTATCAACGTTCACTATATCAGACTATAGCAATAGCAGGAAATAGGTTTTTTTTTCAGTCTAGGGCCCTATTCTACGACTCTGAATGCTGTTCATTATTACTATTAGGAGGACCTGCTTAAAAAGAATAAGCCCAAGTCCTCACGATGCTTGACTGCTGTTCAGGACGAGTCAATTAAACATGGCCGGAGACCAATCACTCGACTGTATGGCAGGTAAAAAAAGATATCTTTTCTTTATTCTCCCATTACCATTCCAGAAAAAGGTACTGAATACCTATCTAAAACCTTTGCTTAGACTGCGGGATAAAAGGACTTTTCAGTCTCATTCGGACAGTAGACAGGGTGTATTCTATTCTATTCTATTCTATTCTACCCTGTATAAAGGGCTCGTGGATAGAGTGTCAAGTCTTGACAATAATAGACAGAACTCTGGTATTTCTCCTGGTTATGTCACAGGAAGGTATGCACACATAATCATCACCTAAATCAGTATGGATATAGAACATGGTGCTTGGTATTTAGGTAGAAATAACAATAACCTGTTAAGTATCAAGTATGGGTCATACCTACCTATATATAGCACAATGTCAACAAATGAATTAAAATGCCTTCAAACCTCCATAGGTGATTATAATACCTCGTTAGGCTATAGATAAATTAACACACAAGCTATACTATGTACGTATCGCACCTAAATATCAACTCTATTCAATCATGATTAATTTCAAGTCAATAGACATTAAGGGTATTTCCTGCCCATTTCCGTTAAGGTAGAAATGAAAACGGTGTTGGTGTTACGTAATTGTAAGCTGGAACAGTAAGTTACATCCATTTTGAATGTCAGATATTTTCCGCCTACAAATCGACTTTAGGTGGATTTTTTCTTAGGAGGTCCCAGGAGAAAGAAGGTGAATTTTTCTCCCCATTTAACGTGTCTCGATTTTTTACCGTGGACCTAACGAGAATTTGAAGATGATTGAAACGAACATAGCTTACAAAACTACCTACTTCCTTCCCGATTTCTTTCTTTTTTTTTTTTTGACGGGTAGGTTTCATGTTTCAGACACAAATCGTCTCCCCAAAGCAAACCACTTTTTTTACCCCCAAAAAGAACAACGTGTTAATTGACATCTCACTTACAAGTCAACACTTATTATTAACCAGCATCATCATGTTGTGATCTTTTTAATGAGCTGTAAAGATTCAACGAGAAGATTTCAGCCAGGACAACTGATCCGTCTATTTATACAATTTTTCAAGAGTTTTTTTTTTTTACTTTGCTTGTTTTTTATCCAACTTATGGAGCAAAAACTATAAAATAGGTACAAGAGATTTGAGATGGGAGATTTTTTTACTTTGCTTGTTTTTTATCCAACTTATGGAGCAAAAACTATAAAATAGGTACAAGAGATTTGAGATGGGAGATATTAGGTACAGTTGTTTTTATTGTTTCAAAATGCTTATTTTAGGAAACTAAGGATAGGTTTTAATTTCAAAATTGACACAGTCAGACCTTGCATTCAGATAATAGCGTAAGTGTCGTGGGCGTAAAAGTTGACATCTAAGTTGATCTGAGTCAACAGAAAAAGCAAAAATTCTGAGCAATAAATACAGAAAAATAGGATTTTTCCTATCGTATCAATAATAGCGTAGGTGTCGTGGGCGTAAAAGTTGACATCTGAGTTGATCTGAGTCAACAGAAAAAGCAAAAATTCTGAGCAATAAATACAGAAAAATAGGATTTTTCCTATCGTATCAAGTCATTTGTTGAAATATAAACTTAGGGGGTCTGTATATAGTCACTAGTCAGACAGTTTTTTGCATGACATACAAAGGGCTTTTATTTAAGACTAAAATAATACAAAATACCTATTTAATTACCTATTCTTAAACATAGGTGTGTGATTTTTAGTATTTAGGGAGGTAGGTATTATTTAAGTCCCAATTATTTTAGAACAAATTTCATGCACCAATGTAGTTCCAAGATGAATATTTTTAGACAGCGAAACAAGGAATCCTATTTTTTCTTCTATTCTTATAAAAAGCGTAATAATGAACTTTTTCCGAATAGTTGAGTACATTTTGCTTGTAGGATTTTTTAAAATGAATTTATTTAAAAAGTGAATCAGTTTAAATGCAGTGACTGCAATGTCCCCTTTTACTTGGAAGAATGGGATTAGTTACAAATGGGTAACAAAGTTGTGACTTTGCCGAGAAAAAAGAAGATCAATGTAGAAAACCCATTTTTAGCTGTTGTGGTTTTCCAAAATATTCCTCTTCTAGCCTGTCCTATTGAATGGATCCTGTCCTATTCAACTCACTGATACTTTTCTATCAGAAGATCCTCTTAAAAGTCAGTAACTCACCATGTTGCTGATGATTGGAGTGAGGGAGCCCCGCGTAGGGCAAGAAGGGGCGGTGCATAAACTGGGGACCGGGGTGCATTAATATTCCTCTTCTAGCCTGTCCTATTCAACTCATTGATACTTTTCTATCAGAAGATCCTCTTAAAAGTCAGTACCTAACTCACCATGTTGCTGATGATTGGAGTGAGGGAGCCCCGCGTAGGGCAAGAAGGGGCGGTGCATAAACTGGGGACCGGGGTGCATTTTGGGCGCCGTTGCTGCCAGAGGGGGGCTCAGTTCTGAATGGGGTGGCGATGCTGCCGTCGACCCTCCACCCTTAGGTTTGCTGAGGTTGAGAGGGGCGTCTGGATCAGAGGGAGGGGGTTGAGGGGGAGAACGGGAGGGAGGGGCAGAGGGGGGAGGAGAGTGGGTGGATGATTTTTAGTATTTAGGGAGGTAGGTAGGTATTATTTAAGTCCCAATTATTTTAGAACAAATTTCATGCACCAATGTAGTTCCAAGATGAATATTTTTAGACAGCGAAACAAGGAATCCTATTTTTTCTTCTATTCTTATAAAAAGCGTAATAATAAACTTTTTCCACGTCTGTGGCTTCAGTGATTTAAATAAATCACCTCTATACCTACCGCCTATTTTGCTGCAGGTACCGGCCCCCTCATTATTCACATAGAACATTATTGATATTAATATTAATGTGGAATGATGCTACAAGCTACTTTGTTGTTTGTAGGTGAGAGTATCTATTTAGTAGGTCTATATTATACTCAGATATCTACACAGATAAGGCGACAAGCTGGGTGATCTTCTTACTTACCTACCTATATCGTCAATCATATAAAAATAAAATAAAATAAAATAGATCAGGAGTACGTACCTAAAGTATCTCCCTCAGGAGGTGAAAGAAACAATCAAGGTAGGAAAAAGTTGGACAAGCAAAGTATTTCATTAGTCACATTAGTGGATGTGCCAAAATCACCACTTAAATCAGGGAGATTTGTTTTTGGTGGATGTGTCAGAAGTTCTAAATTTTTTTATGCATCTTTTCTAATACATGAAATGAAACTAATACCTAACAAACCACTACCTATTATTGAAGGAAATTAAACAATTAGTAAGGAAAGTTCATACAGGAACCATAAGCCTTCATACATAAGCGAAGAAAAAGTTTCCTCCTCTTCATACCTATAAGTATGATGTTTTATTTCCAACTCTGCTTGACAATGTCACGGTAGGAAATGACTTTTTAAACAAAATTAAAAAGTTGTACAATTAAATAATAAAATTACTTGTGTAACTAACTTGTTATACAATTAGTATAACCAAGGAGGTACCTCCTACCTACCTACCTATGCTTTCCTAACAATGTTTTTTTTTTCCATATTGTCAACAACTTACTCCATTCTTGTTTTTAAAATACCTACCTAACTGTATACAGTAGATGTGTTTTTATTTTTTCCATTTTTAATCCCTAGCTTAATACCTATAGGTAGTTATTTTCATAATAATAAGTAGCTTAATAATAACTGCCTACATAGGTCCTAAGATCTAGAATATCTAGATAATAACTCGATAATCAACTCTGTGTCGATCATTAATTTTAATGTGTACCACTACTATATTGCACGGCTCATATTTCCCGTCATCTTTTTACATGACGAAGGTGTGTTCCTGATACACAAAAGTTATGGATTATTCTATTCATTTTGTGTAAATAATGCTGAATTTTTACTGGCCAAAACAATATTATTGTTTCAAAATGGGAAAATGTGGGTATTGTTTCAACTTACGCTGGTGAAATGCATATTAGATTAAGTATTAGCCAAAGTACAAGTAGTCGAAAATACAGGAATTTATCGGTTGAAATAATTTGATTTTATCAATGTGGGGAAAAAAGCACACACAGGTAAGTAGGTAAGAAAACAGGATTTAAAGTAAATTTTGCACTAACTTTTAGACTAGACAATATCACAGATTTACTTTGAAAAAATAAAATAAAATTTCAATAAATTTCCAATTTACTTTTAAAAAGAATAATAAAATCACTAAGAAATCTATGAATTAAATCCTACAGACAAAAGCGCACCACTCTGAGGGATGTCAAAAGAAAACTGAAGCTCTCAGGAGAAGGTATCCAAACCACTTTGACTAAAAGATTTCAACCATCACAAGACTTTAACTCCAGGATTTTAATAACTTATTACCTTAAGAATAGGAAACTAAATATATTTCGCCTTTGTTTTGACTAAAAATCCCCAAAATACCACAAGAAGGAAGAAGAGAGTTCAGTTTGAATCAGGTATCCAAACCACTTTGACTAAAAGATTTCAACCATCACAAGACTTTAACTCCAGGATTTTAATAACTTATTACCTTAACAATAGGAAACTAAATATATTTCGCCTTTGTTTTGACTAAAAATCCCCAAAATACCACAAGAAGGAAGAAGAGAGTTCAGTTTGAATCAGAAGGGTGTTTGACCTTTTGGGTCATTGTCATTCAAAAGTAAAATATAATAATAATACAGGAGTTTACATAACTACAGAGTGGAATGGAAAGAGGGTACTCTTGGTAAATTGTAGGTAACGGAACCGATGATTAGGTACGGTGGGAAAATGTCAAGTTTATCAACGTTCACTATATCAGACTATAGCAATAGCAGGAAATAGGTTTTTTTTTCAGTCTAGGGCCCTATTCTACGACTCTGAATGCTGTTCATTATTACTATTAGGAGGACCTGCTTAAAAAGAATAAGCCCAAGTCCTCACGATGCTTGACTGCTGTTCAGGACGAGTCAATTAAACATGGCCGGAGACCAATCACTCGACTGTATGGCAGGTAAAAAAAGATATCTTTTATTTTTTTTTTCAGTCTAGGGCCCTATTCTACGACTCTGAATGCTGCTTATTATTACTATTAGGAGGACCTGCTTAAAAAGAATAAGCACATGTCCTCACACTATGCTTGACTGCTGTTCAGGACGAGTCAATTAAACATGGCCGGAGACCAATCACTCGACTGTATGGCAGGTAAAAAAAGATATCTTTTATTTATTCTGCTATTACCTAGGTACCATTAGAGAGAGAAAAAAAAATAGCTAAGACCCTTTACTCAGACTGGAAGGGTATTTTCAGTCTCATTCTGGCAGTATAAGCAGGGTAATATTATATTCTATTCTTCGGATTCTACCCTGTATAAAGGGCTCGTGGATAGAGTGTCAAGTCTTGACAATAATAGACAGAACTCTGTTATTTCTCCTGGTTATGTCACAGGAAGGTATGCACACATAATCATCACCTAAATCAGTATGGATATAGAACAAGGTGCTTGGTATTTACATTTTTCCTTCCCATTCTTTCTCTTCCCCAACCTGCTTGGGTACTTACTAATATCATTATTTTTCTGTTCCCATTTTATTTTTTCACTCTTTTCGTTGTTCATTTGTCTGTTTTTCTCTTATTACTTGCGAGTATTACAGTCAAAATAAACAGACCATAGGTAGAGGAGGTATTCCAGATTTACAAGGAGCTTTTAAGAGTTTTTATTTTTAGCAATTACCTATCATAACAGGCACCTTCCTCCTACACGTATTCTTTGGACTTTTTTTTAAACACATCTCCATAGAAGCTATATTTTTTTATGCTAAAAAAAGAAAAAACAAAAATCACGAAATGAGCAGGATACAATTCAGGGAGAAAGAATGAGAGAGGGAGTGAGAGATTATACGACGATGAGAAAGGTACAGAAGAAGAAGAAAAAGAGGAGGAAGAAGAAGAAGAAGAAGAAGAAGAAGAAGAAGAAGAAGAAGAGGAGGAGGAGGAAGAAGAAAGGGAAAAATATGAAATAATATTCAACAACAAAGAAAAAAGAGAACAGCACAGAATACAGAGAGGAGAGAGGGAGAAAAGAGGACTTGATACAGAGATTGAGAAAGAGGGAGAGAGAAAGGGGAAGAAAGGAGAAGATACTTTGTATGTAACAATAATTATTAAATTAATACAAGAACAAAGACAGGGATTATTTTTTTCATGACAAGATCTTGTTCGCCATCTTGTTTTTTCTTTTCAACAATATTTTCGTCTGAACTCTTTTTTGTTTTTGTTTTCTTACTCTCCTCCCTCCCCTACACAAAATATTCTTCTGGTTCGTTTGTTCTCTTCCTTTATCTTTGTGTCCTCATCCTTTAGTCGCTCTTTTTGTTTGCTATCTCCATTCTTTTTTATGAATCTAAATTTCTTACAGGGTAGAAATATGTACTACCTACAAGGGAATGGCGAATTTGGTGAACATCAGCATAAGCTTCTGAAGAAACTTCTTAGATCTTAGATGGCCCAGGGAATTATTTACGTGCCTACCTCTAACAAAATATTACCTCTTGAAGATGTAGTCTGATTTGGTTATATAGGTAGAATGTGTTTCTATCTTACAAAGAACATTTCATGGAGACGTGTGATTCTTCATTCCAATCAGGAGTTTTTCTGAGGAATCTGAGGTAACTAACCAAATTTCAGAGACACGTTTTGAAAGCTACCTATAGTATCAGAGCTTTACCTATTTCTTTTTTGGTGGAAAAGTGTTCGACAGTCATTCCAACATTGATGGAAGTGTTTATTCGAACAATATTACTTTTAGCTACCCATAATAGGTACACACATCCAACTCAACTCAAACTTACAAGACCCCGCCCTGTATTTGAGAATTTCAGAGAATACCAAAGCTCCCCTCCCTTCCTCCTGTCTTATCAAACACAAAATAACCTTCACTCTGTTACTGTTGTTATAAAATTTTACCTTTGTATGAAAAATTTCCCTTTACAAAAAAAAAAAAAAAAAAAAAAGGAAAATTTTTTTTTG
>NW_007377666.1:14115-87618 GCF_000475195.1 Diaphorina citri
GCGGTTGCTGCCAGAGGGGGGCTCATTTCTGAATGGGGTGGCGATGCTGCCGTCGACCCTCCACCCTTGGGTTTGCTGAGGTTGAGAGGGGCGTCTGGATCAGAGGGAGGGGGTTGAGGGGGAGAACGGGAGGGAGGGGCAGAGGGGGGAGGAGAGTGGGTGGACATTGAACCCGCGGTCTGCCAGTTGTGCAGCGGGGACATTGACTGTAAAAGAGAGGGAGATTGCACATTATTAAAACTGATGTACGTGTACAAAGATAAGTCATCTTAGAAAGAAGAGCCAAGTAGGTTGTATTTGATAACGGTAAATACATTTTATAGAGTACATAGCTACCCCAAGTTATTAATGCTTATGTAGTAAGTAACTAATTCGATTTGTCCCCAAACGACCGAGTTCTCAAAGTTAAAGGGTGTTTTTACATAGCTTTTTTTGTGAATTTCCTACAAGTTGTACTTGGTGGACTATTCTAATATGGGCTAAAACTTACACTTGCTGAGGAGGTGATAGGGTTGTTAGGGATTCTGAACTGATCTAGAAACGGCAACAGCATGAGAGGAGCAGATGAATGGAGACCCATCTTGGCTGAGGCGTAATGACTTGATAATTTTTTGGGAATTTCCTACAAGTTGTACTTGGTGGACTATTCTAATATGGGCTAATTCTTACACTTGCTGAGGAGGTGATAGGGTTGTTGGGGATTCTGAACTGATCTAGAAACGGCAACAGCATGAGAGGAGCAGATGAATGGAGACCCATCTTGGCTGAGGCGTAATGACTTGATAGAACTTTTTCCACGTCTGTGGCTTCAGTGATTTAAATAAATCACCTCTATACCGCCTATTTTGCTGCAGGTACCGGCCCCCTCATTATTCACATAGAACATTATTGATATTAATATTAATGTGGAATGATGCTACAAGCTACTTTGTTGTTTGTAGTTGAGAGTATCTATTCAGTATTCAGTAGGTCTATATTATACTCAGATATCGATAAGGCGACAAGCTGGGTGATCTTCTTACCTACCTATGTATATCGTCAATCATAAAATAAAATAAAATAGATCAAGAGTAAGTACCTACCTACCTAAAGTACATATCTCCCTCAGGAGGTGAAAGAAACGAATAACAATCAAGGTAGGAAAAAGTTGGACAAGCAAAGTATTTCATTAGTGGATGTGCCAAAATCACCACTTAAATCAGGGAGATTTGTTTTTGGTGGATGTGTCAGAGGTACTAAATTTTTTTATGGATCTTTTCTAATACATGATATGAAACTAATACCTAACAAACCACTACCTATTATTGGAGGAAATTAAACAATTAGTAAGGAAAGTTCATACAGGAACCATAAGCCTTCATACATAAGCGAAGAAAAAGTTTCCTCCTCTTCATACTATGTGTTTTTATTTTTTCCATTTTTAATCCCTAGCTTAATACCTATAGTTAATTTCATAATAATAAGTAGCTGAATAATAACTGCCTACATAGATCCTAGGATCTAGAATATCTAGATAATAACTCGATAATCAACTCTATGTCGATCATTAATTTTAATGTGTACCACTACTATATTGCACGGCTCATATTTCCCGTCATCTTTTTACATGACGAAGGTGTGTTCCTGTAATGACACTGTCACAGATGTGTGTGAAACAGGGAGGTTTATTGTGAACATTATTGATGAGGACCTTCAGACCTCCCGCAACATTAGATTTGATTTCAAGTTGAATAATGATACCTAGATCGTGAATGCATTATAATTATTTACATTATGCTTATAATTATAACCGACTTTATTATTAGGTACATAGGTACATTGTCTTATTTAACAAGTTTGTACAGATTAATAAAGCAATGCATTTATTATTATTACCTATTATCTACAAAAATAGAGAATATAGAAAGATATACCGATTAGGGTATAGCTCCCCTAAAAGAACTACAAGTCTCACACTTCATAAAATTTATTGTTATGAACTGCGTATTGAGAGCTGCGAATATGTATGTAGTTGCAATTTTGTATGAACGCCTACTATCTTTCTAGTTAGGCAATGTGCACTACATAATAGTATGTTGTATTTGTCTATCAATCTTCCAAATTCCTTTCAGCTTTGAATTTTGAATTGAACTTTGTATAGGACTCAGTTGGGTTTAATTTAAAATTTAGAGGAGATCTAGATTTTATTTTATTTTTCATAGATACCTATTATTGGTTAACCAGTAAAAAAAAAGCCATGACCAAAACTTCCATTTCAAATTATTAGGCAAAAATAGCTGGATTGGAAAAGCACTAGTACTGAACCTATTCATTCAAATACAATCACAGGATTTTCTATCAACTCTTTTTATTTTTCAATTATTTTCAGTTTCAATAATGGTTCATCATCAGCCATTTTTTTTTTCTTTTTTCATTATCTCCCCTCCTTTCTCTTTGGCTGTCCTCCATTTAAAATTTGATCTCTTCAGTGTCAACATGATTTTTTCAAAGAAATTTGATAGAGGGAAACTACTATACGGCATTATCTCCCCTCCTTTCACTTTGGCTGTCCTCCATTTAAAATTTGATCTCTTCAGTGTCAACATGATTTTTTCAAAGAAATTTGATAGAGGGAAACTACTATACGGATGTTTTATCGTTTCGAAATCAAAGAAGAGGGAGGACAGGATAGGAGAAAGCCAGCCGTTCCGAGAACGGACCTTATCTGTTTAGGATGAAGTTCATCCTGGGACGGGAATAAATTTTGCAACCTAGAGCTTACAAAGTAGGCTTTCAAGCTAACTGGGCTAGTACTTGCTTACTACCCATTATTATTTATGTATATACATAAATATGTCTCAATAATTATTTATTTATCTATAGAAGTAGTACTGAAATATTTATTTATAAGTGTCCGATATTTATTTTCCAAACCTCTTTCACACTGAAGGAGCGAAGAAGATGGAAACAAATTCGTGCTTATACAGAGGAAAAAACACAAAACATATTGAAAACGTATACATTTTTAGTCCACCATAATAAATACAACATTAGAGCACAAATAAAATCCTATACATACTATAGGTACGTTTGTCAATTGTATAAATTGTATGGAATTCCCTCCGATAGATTTTTGAATATTGAAAATACATGGAGAGGGAGGGAGGAGGGGAGAGAGAGCTTTTGTTTGTATTTGTTTATTTAAATTTTAATTTTCAATAATAGATTAAAACTCTCGGTCGTATAAAATGCAACAGTGGACAAAAACTAAATGCTACACGCATACAAAGGGACGTATTTATAATATGGCAGGCATTTTTTTCTTCCAAATTTGTTTGACACACATGGCCTTGTTGCCTAGCGTGTAAATAAATAAAAATGTTGTTGTTTTAGCGGCTTTACTACATAAATATGTCTCAATAATCAATAATTAGTTATTTATCTATAGAAGTAGTACTCAATTATTTATTTATAGGTGTCTGATATTTATTTTTCAAACCTCTTTCACACTGAAGGATCGAAGAAGATGGAAACAAATTCGTGCTTATACAGAGGAAAAAACACAAAACATATTGAAAACGTATACATTTTTAGTCCACCATAATAAATACAACATTAGAGCACAAATAAAATCCTATACATACTATACGTTTGTCAATTGTATAAATTGTATGGAATTCCCTCCGATAGATTTTTGAATATTGAAAATATATGGAGAGGGAGGGAGGAGGGGAGGGAGAGAGAGAGCTTTTGTGTGTATTTGTTTATTTAAATTTTAATTTTCAATAATAGATTAAAACTCTCGGTCGTATAAAATGCAACAGTGGACAAAAACTAAATGCTACACGCATACAAAGGGACGTAGGTATTTATAATATGGCAGACATTTTTTTCTTCCAAATTTGTTTGACACACATGGCCTTGTTGCCTAGCGTGTAAATAAATAAAAATGTTGTTGTTTTAGCGGCTTTAGCTTTCGCCGAATGGCAATAGCAGAATAGAGATATCTTCTGCTATACACCGATTACACCGGGGTGATGGTCTCTACTCTAGCTCTAGCCATGTTAAAGTGACTGGATCGTCCTGAACCGCAGTCAACCATCGTGAGGACTTGTGCTTGGTCTTTAAAAGCAGAGAGAACCCTTTGAAAACTGCCAGCTAGCTAGGATGGCAATAGCAGAATAGAGATATCTTTTGCTATACACCGTGGTGATGGTCTCTAGCTCTAGCCATGTTAAAGTGGCTGGCTCGTCCTGAACCGCAGTCAACCATCGTGAGGACTTGTGCTTGGTCTTTAAAAGCAGAGAGAACCCTTTGAAAACTGCCAGCTAGCTAGGCTGGTTAGGGTTAGGGTAGGGTTAGGGTAAATAAAAATAAAACAAATTTGTTTGAATTTGAACCATAATGCATATTAGGCTACCTCCAGATTTAATAGGAGGGTAGGGTTAGGGTAAATAAAAATAAAACAAATTTGTTTGAATTTGAACCATAATGCATATTAGGCTACCTCCAGATTTAATAGGCCAATTTATAGGGGAAATTCGGAGTTCATTGTACATTATCAGTTTACATTTCAATGGAGATGAAAGAAGGAAGAATAGGTATAACAGGCAACGAATGAAGAGAATGAAGTTCTAAAGGAGAGTGGTAGAAAGGGTGAGAACGATAGGCATACCTGCATTATCAAATCCTTCATAATGAGAAAAGAGAGGGGGTGGATTTCATTATTTTACGAAACGTATCCCGGTACTTGAAAAGCCAACTTCTGTACCTACCTCCATTATGCTAACCACCTTCTCTCTTTTATTCTCTTTTAACCTTGCATCAGTCTTTTTTTTTTCGCAGCCTTTTTCTCCCGATGCCATTTCATTAAAGGCATTATGTTCCTATAATAATTGCACTTATGGAGGTGCTTGTGCATTCTGAAGAGAATGAAAGAGTTGGGAAAGAGCTACATATTGACTTGGCATGTTCTTATGACTAAAATCAAGATGGTCTCAACTTTCCCAGAACAATGGAGGAGTTGGAATAAATTAGGCTACATATCTATCAATAGCAATGACTTGTGATGTTCTATATCTAACCAAATATTCATTATGGGACCTTGGTTAGCATAAAAGGAACTTCCAGTCCCATCTCAGCAGGATAAAGAAGGTAACTTTTTTCTATCCTAGGTAATCAAATGCTGCCTGCCTCGTACAAGCTAGTTTTCAAACAACTTTGGTAGGTACTCCAAAGGTAGGTAACTTTCAATTTGTCACAAATTACATGGCATAAAAAGATGCGATGCAAAAAACGTAAGCTTTTTCCCAGGACAAGTTAAAAAGAGAGAAAAATTGTAATCATTTCTAAATACATTAAATTCAGACGATGAAAAACCTATTGAGCAACTTTCAATTTGTCACAAATTACATGGCAGAAAAAGATGCGATGCAAAAAACGCAAGCTTTTTCCCAGGACAAGTTAAAAAGAGAGAAAAATTGTAATCATTTCTAAATACATTAAATTCAGACGATGAAAAACCTATTGAGGGTTTAATGAACAGAAAATGCACTCCACTTGTAAAATACCACTGCAAAAGGGACAAGGGTACATTGTGGCTAGCTTTATGGAAATTGTCGAGACTAAAAAAATAAAAAAAAATTCCTTTTTTTAACATCGGAATCAAGAGGCTTTTGCCGGTCAATTATAATCTTCAGCATAATTTTTTACGGGAGGGAAAAAAATCAGCCTCTTTGGATATATTGCCTCATTAGACATTATATATCTACCTCTCCGTCTACGAAATGTCCCCAAGTAAACAGTGTGGATCAATATGAAGAAAATTAGTTATTTTTCTTCCTGTCGATCTTGCCTAAGTTGAACCCTCACAAGACTTTTCTATCCCGTTTTTTCTACTAAATAGGCGGGATTATTGTCCTAGTGGAAAACTTGTGTCATTCAAACGTCTTCTTAATTGAACCCTTGTCCTCTGTTAAGATACCAGTATACCCGAATGCACTCAATTGATAAACCCTGTTAAAAGTCCTTTACATATGAAAAGTTGAACTTGTAAATTCATTTATATTATTTATTTTATTGAAAGTTTTTTACGGGAGGGAAAAAAATCAGCCTCTTTGGATATATTGCCTCATTAGACATTATATATATATATCTCTACCTCTCCGTCTACGAAATGTCCCCAAGTAAACAGTGTGGATCAATATGAAGAAAATTAGTTATTTCTCTTCCTGTCGATCTTGCCTAAGTTGAACCCTCACAAGACTTTTCTATCCCGTTTTTTTCTACCAAATAGGCGAGATTATTGTCCTAGTGGAAAACTTGTGTCATTCAAACGTCTTCTTCATTGAACCCTTGTCCTCTGTTAAGATACCAACCAGTATACCCAAACGCACTCAATTGATAAACCCTGTTAAAAGTCCTTTACATATGAAAAGTTGAACTTGTAAATTCATTTATATTATTTATTTTATTGAAAGTTCAATATGCTCATTATATTTATTAAAAGTTAAAGAATAAGCTCCCGAGTTTACAAAACCCGATTTGTGTCACCACTTCAAAAAATGCCTTTTATTATATTTTTCTTCCGCTAACGGAGATCGAACTATACACACTTAGCCCATTCATGCATCTCTAAATATTATTTCTACAAAATTCAGGAAGGTTTTACTCAAGGCGAAATGTCACCACTTCAAAAAATGCCTTTTATTATATTTTTCTTCCGCTGACGGAGATCGAACTATACACACTTAGCCCATTCATGCATCTCTAAATATTATTTCTACAAAATTCAGGAAGGTTTTACTCAAGGCGAAGACAAAATCCAAAAGCTTGGATCCGGAATTTTCTGTGTTTTCTTTTGTACATACGCGATACGTTTACATTATTTAACGTACCTACCTTCCACTATATCGAAATCAGTTCATTGGAAGGTAAATGTATGACTAACATTTCTGAACACGAGGAATGAAATACTGTTAAAAGTAGGTAATGGCCTAAAGCAAGCAAAGGGTTAATACTTAAACCCTATACCCAAGACAAGTTGTCTTTTATTTTCAAAATCCATTGAAATCTTTATTTTAATTTATTAGTGAATGCTTTTCACTTATTAATTATTATTATTTTTCGCATTATTAATTTATTTTAATTATGCGTTCTGTAAGACTCCTTAAGAATCCTCTATTCTTCGTCAACATCTATTTTGTCGAGTACAATCGATAATCAGTTTAATTGAATAGGTTGGGTACTTTTTGCCATTCCATTCATTGCTCTTAATAGTTTGGTGTGCTTCTTGTATTCCTGTAATGAATATAATTTATTTTACGTAATGATCATTATTTTGAAGAATGGAGCTAAACATTTATCAATAACAGCGTTATTGGATAGTGGATACCTATAGGTAATGTGCCTATAACAAATACAAGTATTCAAGTGTTGTACACGAGGCACTTCTCTGACCTGTGACATGCAGAAACCTTCCACCTCTCTTTCTCCCTCCTCCTCTCTTTCTCTCTCCCACCCCTCTTTTTTTTATCCCTCTTTCTCTGTATTCCCCTTTCTTTCCGCCTTACTGTCCCTCCATTCCTCAAATGTATTTCTCTCCCTCCCTCTCGATTTTAGTTTCATCTTCCCTTCTTTTCTCTCCCTCTCATCTCTCTCTTCTCACCCCTCTTTATCTATATTTTGTTATTTTGCTCTCCATCTTTCTCTCTCTCTCTCATGTCTCTTTCTTTTCATCCCTCCTCTATATTTCTCCCTCCCTTATTCTCTCTATCCCTCTCTCTCCCTATATCTATCTATTTCACGTGTCTTTGTCAAAATTTGCTGATAGCGCTTTTCTGATGTGTTCGTTTTTGTCAAGTCAGTTTTGTTGAGATTGTTATATTTCACGTGTCTTTGTCAAAATTTGCTGATAGCGCTTTTCTGATGTGTTCGTTTTTGTCAAGTCAGTTTTGTTGAGATTGTTATGCTGTTCGCATAGGTATTAGATAGCTACTTGTCTATTTTCCACTGAAATATTGTGTTAAGACAAGAAAATGCAATTTTATATCTGTCAGTAGAATAGAACGGTGTAGTAAACATGTTTCGATGTATGTGTTTTCATGCTTTTGCTATACTCTTCCAATTCTTTCCTAGCCAGACGTCGGAACCTACAAACATAGAGCCGAAATTTTGCTGATTCTGCCAACAATATTGAACTAGACAAAAAGATATTTTGCAAAGACCAATACTTTCAGATATTTATTGTCTTCGCCCTTGACAATTTAGGCAGAGATTTCACCATGAGTCTAGCCTTGCTTTGCGTTTGAACAGAAGAAAATAAGACGCTAGAATAACGAAAGATAATAAAAAATAACTTCGAATCCCTAGCATGGATACTAAATTGGCCTCAACTTATGAAATTAGCAACTCATTTGTTAGATGTAATGCTACTAACATGACTGTTTTTTACAATAGAGAAGAGAACGGTATCATTGCTATCATGCTATACATTATAGTCATGACAAGGTTACCGATGTTAACATTAACCTGAAAACGCAACAACACCTGATATACATATCTCTGCTACAGTTAGGATGTGTACAGAATAATATGTTGTACATTTTTGTAGATAAAAATACAGTCGAACCTGTCTAAGTGGGAAACCTGGATAAGTGGGAAAAAATTGTCGGTCTCTTGGATTCCTACTTAGACAGGTTCGACTGTATAATAAACGTAGAATAGACTGAAAAGCATTACTATGAAAATAAAGGATGATCCATAGCTGTTTTGAAGGCACCCAACATATTTTGGAAAATTATTTTTAAAAGATCACAAAGGTAATTAGGAAGGTGTGTAACATTGGAATAAAAGAATTAACCAGAATAAAAGAATCAATTTAAAACGAACAAAAACGCCAAATGAATGAGTCACTTGTTCGAAAAGGACAGGTTGCACAATATGATAAAAGAGAAAAAACACTGGAAATTAAAAGTGATTTGAATGATAATATGATGACAAATTCGATAATTTTTTCAACAAACAATTCGAGGCCGGAGAAGTGGAGACTATTATCGGATTAGGATTTGGACTAAATATAGGTACGTACAAAGGATCGTATCCACAATATCGTAAATCCACACATGATCAACAAAAAATAAATAGGTAACAAATAAAATATAAAACAAAACCAAAAATTCAATTGATTTTAGAGTAGGCATTAAGCGTATTAAAAGTAATTTAGACAACGACAAAAGAACCTACACAATCTGCAGTGGTCGTCAATAAATGAGGACCATGTTACAAGGATACATGGAGCTTTTATTGCGTACAGTATTTAAACTTCACAATATGCATTAAGATCACTATCAGAGATCACGAAGTTCATTAAAGCAGCGATATACAGAAACCTCCGATAAAAATCACAGGTGATGCATATTTTGACGATTACAAAGAAGATTTTGACAATGTCGTCAAAGCCACAACCGAAAATGATATCCATACGAGGGTGATGAATTGACAAGATTGGAAGAGAAGATATGCCACAGGCACACGTGCTGACACAGGGGCTTTGAAGATTTGTAGCAGCTCAACATATCAGCTAATATCATCAGCTAATTCATGATTGAGGCATTGTCGGCAACCACAAGGGACTCCGGATTACAACAAAAAAGTGATTTTGTTGCGTTCCTTTCTGAATTTCTCCCCTAAGGATCCATACCTTTCCCATATCTCGTCTTCTCTCTGTTCAGTCTTCTTGTTACATGATTTATAAGTAAACTTTCTGACAATATGAATTTATATTTGCTGTTGGGGAATACGATTTTTTTTCTCCTTTCTTATCTTTCTTGGTCTCCTCTTTTATGTCTGCTGTAACATTTGATTTTGGTGTAAAGACAAGTAGTGGGTATAGCTTACCTACATAGTTTTTGAACTTGTGGATGAAGAAGCAAGCTAATCAAGTGCAGAATGTCTACAACACCCTGCATAAAATCACAAGTGACGGGCAATGCACCAGACATCGTCAGTGCAGTACTATGCCTACTTCACAAAAAGTGAAATGTGAAATTACCCTTTCCTCCATGTTTTTATATTTATATACTTACCCATATTATATATTTTCAATTTATTACTTTATTTTTCAAGATCAAGGAGAGAAACCACTTGACGAGGGAAAAAATTCTGCATGCTCTGGCACCTTTTTCCAAAAGGATTAAATTATTAAAATAATGAAAAACACACAAAACAAAGTACATTATGACGAGGTAGGTCGGAGGTTGTACAACTGCATACAATATGAAATAATTATAATTATTTGATTTGAAAAGAAGTAGAAATGAAATAATGACTATCATGGTGGCGGGGAGTCGATATTTCGACTCCCACTCTGAAATCCTTTCACTTCATGAGAATCACGGGGCAGGGACATATGCAACTCAAGCCAGGAGCTTGTTCTGGAAAGCAATTTCGCCCTTTGCATTTCGAAATGTATAAAAATAAACGAAAAAGGAACCTAGATTGCAGTACTTACCAAGGACTTTCCTACCAAGAGATCAGGCATACTTTTTCATCAAATCAATAGCCACAGGGAAATAATCTACCATGGATAGTGCAGCTAAATCTCTCGAATTTTGTTTGCTACTAAATTCGAAGAAAATAAGCCTCCACATTTTCCACAAGAGGACCCTAACTATACAGTACACCTACGGAGATCACGTACAAAACAATCTGGGAATTCTGGGAATCAAAAGGGGATTTTTCTGGGAAGAGGCGGAAGAGAAGAAAAATATTGCATTGGATGTGTGTGGCTTCATGATAATATGGAGAGAAACAAAATATATTCATTGAAAATAAATAATAAAAGCCATGAAAATAACAGACTGAAAAAACGATTGTACATTTTCATCAGAAAACGAAGACAGTCTTTAGAGACTTTCGGCAACAATTTGAAAAAGAAAGTGGAAAGCGGCACTAATAAAAAAACCTATCCTCATAAATAATTATAGCTAATATAGCTGAGCCTATGAGTATTAAACTCCAACCTTCGAGTATACCTCTGAAAAATTGAAAATACCTACATAGGTTCCAAGTTTGGAAGGCACTTATAGGTCCATATACTAGCGCATGCATATTATAGTTGGTATCAAAGTGACAGCTTCAAATTCAAAACCTATATGCAGATATATTTAAAATTTTAAACTAAACAGTAATAGTTCACAAGCATTTTCTAGTTGAATTTGAAACTCGTAGATGATTGAATTCTGGTTGACACGAGCTTTGCCAATTTCAACCACCGCACCGCATCGCCATCTTACAAAGCCTCCAATTCTAAATCTTGGGCCCTTCATTGCTGTAACTTTAAAATAACGTGCAGACCGGGGTTAAGGCTTAATAATTTCAAAAAACAACCTAAAATTAGAAAAACATGAGAACAACAGTAGTCAAGATGAGAGATGATATATGACCGCAACACAACAATATAACGAAAATAATGAATGAAATTATATGTGTACTTGTGTACATATCCAATGTTGTGGCTTTTTCATTTAAGACTAAGAAGCATTATCATATATTAGTGGCTACCTACATAGTCAAATGTTCAGGGTACCTACAACAGAAGATTTCTTCCACTACTAAATCAGGTATTTCACCATCTGTGCCAAAATTCAAGGACCCGTATACAGAAAAGGCAGATTGTAATTTTGACATCTCCACTAATTTCAACGGATTTATCAGTGTTTTAAGCCTTTTCCCTACATGGAATTTTGCACGACATAGTCAAATGTTCAGGGTACCTACAACAGAAGATTTCTTCCACTAGTAAATCAGGTATTTCACCATTTGTGCCAAAATTCAAGGACCCGTATACAGAAAAGGCAGATTGTAATTTTGACATCTCCACTAATTTCAACAGATTTATCAGTGTTTTAAGCCTTTTCCCTTTTTCCTACATGGAATTTTGCACGAATATAATTGGAAGCCACTTCTTTCCATGGATCCTGTACACACAAGGAGACAATAAACATTTCAGATCTCTAGGCCTGAGCAATCTTTTCATTCATTTGTTAAAACAACGTAGCTGCATGACGCACACATAGGTGGATGACTGTTCTACTGTCTTTCGCACCACTCTTACATTCTTTTATCATCTCATATTCAACGTTCAACATTTTCACACGATTTCCTGGCCCTTTTAGATTTTTTGTTTGACTTTTATGTCTCACATTCGAAAACAAATAAGGAGTTGATAAGATGCACATCTTAATGACGTCATTTTGGTGATGACAGACATGAATAGGGTTGACGGATAAGCCAAAGTGAAGGGAATTATTTTTTATTGTTTTTCCTTTGGTAAAACTAATTATAATAGGTATAGTAAAAAATGTAAAAATGATAAAGGAGCTAGTTAATACTCCTAGCATGAGACTAACAGCCAAAATGTTGAGTTAGGTCTAGGACAGTTCATACCTCAGAATTATCGCCTATAATTTTCAAATTCATGGAATAAAATAGCTTTCACCAAAAATTATTTTGAAAAGGTTAAGAATTCCACAAATCTATGGTCAATTTTCCCTATTGTAGGTAAAATGGAAATAAAATCTACTGCAGGTGAAGGAATGAAAATATTTGATGAACATTTCCAATCTCCCATCATTCCAAACTTAACAGCCAAAATGTTGAGTTAGGTCTAGGACAGTTCATATACCTCAGAATTATCGCCCATAATTTTCAAATTGATGGAATAAAATAGCTTTCACCAAAAATTATTTTGAAAAGGTTAAGAATTCCACAAATCTATGGTAAATTTTCCTTATTGTAGGTAAAATGGAAATAAAATCTACTGCAGGTGAAGGAATGAAAATATTTGATGAACATTTCCAATCTCCCATCATTCCAAACAATTTTTTAACAAATTTATGTAACATGGATTTTTTCTTTTTATACATATGTAAAATTCTGACTTGGTTACGGTGTTCATAATTATGGAGAATTTATTTCCACATTAAAATTATTTTTATAATTTATTCTACCTATACTCGTAAAAAATAACAAAGATATCGGTACCTCGTGTGTATAGGTAGTAATAAAATATTTATAGTAATTTGTATCATGATCATAAAATAAGCATTCTTATGATCCAAGTCGCATCCAGAATGTCTGAAGGGTTATATTCAAATAGATAACAACACATACCTATTATTTGAATAATTGTGAAATGTCAGCATAATATTATTTAAAAGAAAAAATCTCAAGTTTGTTTTTGGTTATTAATTATTAGTATCCTAAATATATACAGCCCCTTGTGTCTTTATGATGTTACTGATTTTCTGGATGCTAGTTTACTTCTGGTGAAGTTTAAAAAATACACTATGTAGGTATTATTACATCAGTTTGGTAACAAATAAAACGTACCTACTTATTAGAAAAAGGCCTTTTCTATACTTCTCTTTTTACTATTGCCTCATGTTTCATTGACCTAGTCGCCTGACTCATTCTCTTTTCTTATCAGCATGGTTTTATAAAATATAATTTTATTACCTATATGTTTGCTGACTTATTTTTTCGCTTTATTGCTGTTTCTTTGGTAAGTTAGTCTAGCAATTTATAGAAACATGTCCATACTTTTGGGTATTTCAGCAATAACTAATTTCATTACTTCATACAAAGTATGGCTGAAATGTAAAGATGGAAATAATTATATTTATATATGTACCTATTCCTTTTTTACAAATATTACGTACTAGATGACTGATCATACTGATGTGCCAATTCTTCTTTTATTAGGTATAATTATTATGTTCATCGAATTCATCTTGAAGATTTTCAAAACACCCTGTGGAGTCCTCATCTCTGCTAATGTTACAAAATCCCGGAACAATAAATAACAAACAGAGCGCTTTTCAGGGACACTAGACACTAGGGTCATATGGTCACACACACAAACTACATCAATTATTAATAGAAATATGATCCTTTGTGCCTTTTTTCTCGTATTATAAATATTTTATGCTCAAATGAATATATTCTCACCCCTACATCTATTATGTGGAAGAGTCCTTTGCACAAGATGTCCCAAAATATTCAGAACTTCGTTAAAAACACAATTTTATTTTTTTCTTGGTGACTCTTTTTTTTTATTATTATTATTATTTTTTTTATTGCTGTTTCTTAGGAAAGTTAGTCTAACAATTTATAGTTATTTACTGGGCTGTGTCGAAATGTAAGAAGAACATGAAGAAATGGGGACTCAATGAAGATGATTTGTGCGATTGTGGATCTATCCAAGACGAGGCCCATCTTCTCGTCTGCCCAAACGTAGGTGCTACCTGCAACGAACAAGACCTGCTGCTTGCAAATGATGCGGCCATCCAAGTTGCACAATATTGGAAGAAGAGTATCTGAATCTGACACGGTCATTGGTCAAAGCGGACACGGCTGTTTAACAAATACATACTTTTAGGTATTTCAGCAATAACTAATTATACATTACTCCATAAAAGTATAGTTAACATGTAAAGATAGAAATAATTGTGTACATTCATTATTACAAGTTGTACATAGATGACTGATCATACTGATGTGCCAAGTCTTCTTTTATTTATGTTTATCGAGTTAATCTTGAAAATTTTCAAAACACCCTGTGGAGTTCTCATCTCTGCTAATGTTACAAAATCCCGGAACAATAAATAACAAACAGAGCGCTTTTCAGGGACACTAGACACTAGGGTCATATGGTATAAGGGTGCTTAAGTGCCCACACATTATTGTTTTCCTCCTTACACTTGGGTACTGTTTTGTCTCCCTGAAGTCCCTGAATTCCCTGTTCTCTCAACAACCCTCGAAACTTAATCTTTCTGATCCCTCCACGTATTGTTTCACTTGGGTGCTGTTTTGTCTCCCTGAAGTCCCTGAATTCCCTGTTCTCTCAACAACCCTCGAAACTTAATCTTTCTGATCCCTCCACGTATTGTTTCCTTGAGATGCACTTTTTTTTACTTTTTAGTTTAAATGTCAGTGTACACATACGTGTTTCTTTTTATGATTTTTTTTTTATATTTTTCGTCTCTCTTCTGAAGAGTTTTGCTATGAAGTTGAGTTCTTTACTTTGATTGGATTCCAGTAAATTTTCTTAGGTTCCTTGTCATTGAATTTCTGGAACTAGAGAAGTCCTTTTTCGTCAAAGCGATCATATAGGAGGTTGTTTTTTTTTTTTTTTTTCACAGGAATTCTAATTAATCAGAAAAGCTACTATACATAGGTATGTAGAATATTCTTCTTTGCTCAGGAAATGTTTTTGGCTTTCTTCTATTACAGTGAACCTTAAAACCTGATGAAAACTTGCTATGGCCTCGTTTTTACAAGTTTTATTTAGTGTTAGTTTCATATTTTCAATATTTTCTTTTTCCTTAAACAGCTACACTTGAAAAGCTATCTCCGTGAATGGAAAGTTTGAGGTACAAAATTGATGGAAGCAACTTAAGAATTAACAATGTGATCAAAGTCACATTTTAGTTTTATGTTATTTGGGGGGAAAAGAACACATTTGTAGACAAGGAAAACAATATACTTCATAGTACCTTCAACTGCAGGAAATAATAGTTCTGAAATAACAAATAAAGCTCAGCTTAATGTCATCCGTTTAGTCGACTAGTCTTGTGTGGAACACACATAAATTTCCTTGCTGAGCAGGTCTTGTGAAAAACAGGGAAATCTATTCTTGCTCTGAAAACTTTTATTGAAATTTTCTTCATACAGTGTGAATGCAGTTGAAGCTTCGAGTTTTGGCAAATTTTGCAAAAAGAGAGAATTACAGATCAATCGGTTGTTTCTTGTTTCGCTCTGACGGTTCCATATCTACATGCCTAAGTTTTCCGATTCATCAATCATCACTAAATGCTTTGTCCGATCTTTCCTCGATGATAGCAACTGTATTCCGTATATGTTGCATTTATTTTGATTAATTCTTCATTTGTTTCGACAGCTGAGACAAACAACTCTTGATCTTCAAAGGAGACCCCCAGTATTTCAAATGTTTGCGAAGAGAATTTAGCTAACTGTATTCCGTATATGTTGCATTTATTTTGATCAATTCTTCATTTGTTTCGACAGCTGAGACAAACAACTCTTGATCTTCAAAGGAGACCCCCAGTATTTCAAATGTTTGCGAAGAGAATTGCTCCGTCATAGTTGTGTGGAGGATCACTTCCTCTCCACATATCTTTCTCTATGTAGATCTAATCTTGTTTACACATTGGTTCCGGCTGGCGCAGCAAAACACCGAGAGATGGAAAATATGAAGAATGAAGCGAATCCTTTAATATGAATAAATGTGGAAGGGTGATGTGTGTTTGTCTCTTCTGCCGCTATTATTATTCAATATTTCATTCTCATCCTTACAGGGTGGCAAGGGTTGATTCATATTGTTTATCCTACTTGTGGGTTTTCTAGATTCTACATGTTTTATAGAGGTACTTATATTTTAATCTATTGAAAGAAAAGACCAACTTATCATGGATGACTGTTCTACTGTCTTTCGCACCACTCTTACATTCTTTTATCATCTCATATTCAACGTTCAACATTTTCACACGATTTCCTGGCCCTTTTAGATTTTTTGTTTGACTTTTATGTCTCACATTCGAAAACAAATAAGGAGTTGATAAGATGCACATCTTAATGACGTCATTTTGGTGATGACAGACATGAATAGGGTTGACGGATAAGCCAAAGTGAAGGGAATTATTTTTTATTGTTTTTCCTTTGGTAAAACTAATTATAATAGGTATAGTAAAAAATGTAAAAATGATAAAGGAGCTAGTTAATACTCCTAGCATGAGACTAACAGCCAAAATGTTGAGTTAGGTCTAGGACAGTTCATATACCTCAGAATTATCGCCCATAATTTTCAAATTGATGGAATAAAATAGCTTTCACCAAAAATTATTTTGAAAAGGTTAAGAATTCCACAAATCTATGGTAAATTTTCCTTATTGTAGGTAAAATGGAAATAAAATCTACTGCAGGTGAAGGAATGAAAATATTTGATGAACATTTCCAATCTCCCATCATTCCAAACAATTTTTTAACAAATTTATGTAACATGGATTTTTTCTTTTTATATGTAAAATTCTGACTTGGTTACGGTGTTCATAATTATGGAGAATTTATTTCCACATTAAAATTATTTTTATAATTTATTCTACCTATACTCGTAAAAAATAACAAAGATATCGGTACCTCGTGTGTATAGGTAGTAATAAAATATTTATAGTAATTTGTATCATGATCATAAAATAAGCATTCTTATGATCCAAGTCGCATCCAGAATGTCTGAAGGGTTATATTCAAATAGATAACAACACATACCTATTATTTGAATAATTGTGAAATGTCAGCATAATATTATTTAAAAGAAAAAATCTCAAGTTTGTTTTTGGTTATTAATTATTAGTATCCTAAATATATACAGCCCCTTGTGTCTTTATGATGTTACTGATTTTCTGGATGCTAGTTTACTTCTGGTGAAGTTTAAAAAATACACTATGTAGCTATTATTACATCAGTTTGGTAACAAATAAAACGTACCTACTTATTAGAAAAAGGCATTTTCTATACTTCTCTTTTTACTATTGCCTCATGTTTCATTGACCTAGTCGCCTGACTCATTCTCTTTTCTTATCAGCATGGTTTTATTGTTATTAATTTTTATTATTATTGATTTTTGTAGACAGTCACATTCTAGAATCAATATTTACTTCTTATTTTTTATGAGTATTTTGTCACTTGTTTTGGTGTTGGGGTACATTAGTGTTAAATCAGTTTTGTTGTGATTAGTACTATTAGTTTTATTACTGTCTGCCTGAGAATCAATTGCGCTCAGATTTTATTTCTTTTTTAATGGAACAAACAATTATTTCAAGCCTTTTTCGTTTTAGAATCGTTTTATTCATTTACTATTTTAAAGAATATTCCTACGTGAACTTGAATTTCCGTAAGATTCAAAGTATCGTAGTATGAACACAAATTTTCCTTTCTCTATTGAATTCGCTTTGTTTATTTGTGTGTTCTTTTTCCTTCATTAAAACTGTGTTACCAATTTAATACTCGTCCAGAAAATGCATCAAAAATGTTTGAGAAGGTAAAAATTACCATTCTGCTGTTTCTTGTCTAAGGACTTGTAAAACTGTGATCCATGACTTGAAAATATGTAGTTACCACGAAAATAATAGTGCCACCGATTGTGTACACTTTGAAAATCATAAATTGTCACATTCTAGAATCAATATTTACTTCTCATTTTTTATGAGTATTTTGTCACTTGTTTTGGTGTTGGGGTACATTAGTGTTAAATCAGTTTTGTTGTGATTAGTACTATTAGTTTTATTACTGTCTGCCTGAGAATCAATTGCGCTCAGATTTTATTTCTTTTTTAATGGAACAAACAATTATTTCAAGCCTTTTTCGTTTTAGAATCGTTTTATTCATTTACTATTTTAAAGAATATTCCTACATGAACTTGGATTTCCGTAAGATTCAAAGTATCGTAGTATGAACACAAATTTTCCTTTCTCTATTGAATTCGCGTTGTTTATTTATGTGTTCTTTTTCCTTCATTAAAACTGTGTTACCAATTTCATACTCGTCCAAAAAATGCATCAAAAATGTTTGAGAAGGTAAAAATTACCATTTTGCTGTTTCTTGTGTAAGGAACTGTAAAACTGTGATCCATGACTTGAAAATATGTAGTTACCACGAAAATAATAGTGCCACCGATTGTGTACACTTTGAAAATCACAAATACAAACAAAATAATAAATAATCTGTGGCAATATACCTAATCATTTTTACCACTAATAAAAGTTACAATAATTATTTTATTTTACATTTTTGAAAAATCTTCATGATTATTTGCAGTCCGGATTCTGACATGGATCTCGCCAGCATGATCAGTTTGCAACAATCCTCATCCCCCGAATCTTTCCACGAGAAGGAACGTAAATACAAACAAAATAATAAATAATCTGTGGCAACATACCTAATCATTTTTACCACTAATAAAAGTTACAATAATTGTTTTATTTTACATTTTTGAAAAATCTTCATGATTGTTTGCAG
Source organism: Diaphorina citri (assembly GCF_000475195.1). NCBI lineage: Eukaryota > Metazoa > Arthropoda > Insecta > Hemiptera > Psyllidae > Diaphorina > Diaphorina citri. The sequence goes on from NW_007377666.1 coordinate 33,190, forward strand.
TCCGGATTCTGACATGGATCTCGCCAGCATGATCAGTTTGCAACAATCCTCATCCCCCGAATCTTTCCACGAGAAGGAACGACAGTTGTCCGAAGTGATACTCAAGCTACAAATGTACCGCGAACAACTGCTCGCCCAGCAAGAACACCAGAGTAAGGTAAGAGAAACCCAAGATTCACCCGAATCTTGTAGATTTTAAGTATCTTTATCTTTTTTTTTCCACCCACTTTAACAAGTTTTTGTCTTTCGTAGGACCAAATCTTTATCATTGATTGCACTGATTAGCCGGAATAATACCCATAAATACCAAGTATCCAAGTAATATACTCAAAATACACACCGTCTTTCGTAAACTATACCTCACTTGTAAAGAGAAAGCAATTTGATGTGCGTCGAATGACGTCCAAGATTTATATTTTGAACGCCTGACAAATATTTGAGGAAGCACTGTTAAAACAATGCCTGACACTCTAATGTCAATCTCACGTTCCAACTCCTACCACATTTGCTTATCTTGCTGTGACACCGCGCCTCGTGGAAACAATACTATTGTTATCACTACCTGTGACGCTATAACAATGCACAATGCAAGCTCCCCAGAGCCCGCCTCTTAACCAATCCAAAGTCTGGCCTGCTAATATCGTTTCTATTGTTTTGCTCTTACATTCCACCCACCCGCGCTGCGTTCCAAGCCAAGCATTGTTATGTTTACCTTGGCGTCTTACAGAGGCTTCATTGTTTCTATCTTTAGATTTCTCATTCCGTTTGTTCTGTCCGTTATCTCGTTGTTGTTTTAAACTTCTAACTGAACTCTCTCGATTTTGGGCCTCTTTCCCTCTGCCCTCAACTCGTACTCCATGTCTGTGAAGTATTTTCTTCATTGTAATAATGACGTTACATTTTATTGCTCATTTTATTTCGTTTGATATTAACTGAGTTCGTCGAGCTAGAATATCTCCATGCTCACTGGGTTATCTTGTCATGGCCCTGTCTGCTACCTTGTCTAGAGCGAATGTCTGATTCATTGTCGTGTTTGCTCTTTTTCACCCACTCTTTTGACAAGCTACTCTATTAATTTTTAGCTCTAGATCCACTTTGAACAATGAAATTTTGTATTTTCTCTTTAATTTATTTTTTCGACATGTATTATTAGATTATTACTAAGTATAATAGTAGTTCTTCAGCTCTTGGTGTAGCCAACTATGTATTTTTTCCTACTATAAGTAGATTTCAACAAGACAATTATGGTACCATAGATCAACTAATGATATCATCAGGTATTGTACTGTGTCGGTTGTCAGTATCAGAGGCGTCAATAAGAGCTATTTAAGTCCCAAGTTGATACACCCGAATCTTGTAGATTTTAAGTATCTTTATCTTTTTTTTTCCACCCACTTTAACAAGTTTTTGTCTTTCGTAGGACCAAATCTTTATCATTGATTGCACTGATTAGCCGGAATAATACCCATAAATACCAAGTATCCAAGTAATATACTCAAAATACACACCGTCTTTCGTAAACTATACCTCACTTGTAAAGAGAAAGCAATTTGATGTGCGTCGAATGACGTCCAAGATTTATATTTTGAACGCCTGACAAATATTTGAGGAAGCACTGTTAAAACAATGCCTGACACTCTAATGTCAATCTCACGTTCCAACTCCTACCACATTTGCTTATCTTGCTGTGACACCGCGCCTCGTGGAAACAATACTATTGTTATCACTACCTGTGACGCTATAACAATGCACAATGCAAGCTCCCCAGAGCCCGCCTCTTAACCAATCCAAAGTCTGGCCTGCTAATATCGTTTCTATTGTTTTGCTCTTACATTCCACCCACCCGCGCTGCGTTCCAAGCCAAGCATTGTTATGTTTACCTTGGCGTCTTACAGAGGCTTCATTGTTTCTATCTTTAGATTTCTCATTCCGTTTGTTCTGTCCGTTATCTCGTTGTTGTTTTAAACTTCTAACTGAACTCTCTCGATTTTGAGCCTCTTTCCCTCTGCCCTCAACTCGTACTCCATGTCTGTGAAGTATTTTCTTCATTGTAATAATGACGTTACATTTTATTGCTCATTTTATTTCGTTTGATATTAACTGAGTTCGTCGAGCTAGAATATCTCCATGCTCACTGGGTTATCTTGTCATGGCCCTGTCTGCTACCTTGTCTAGAGCGAATGTCTGATTCATTGTCGTGTTTGCTCTTTTTCACCCACTCTTTTGACAAGCTACTCTATTAATTTTTAGCTCTAGATCCACTTTGAACAATGAAATTTTGTATTTTCTCTTTAATTTATTTTTTCGACATGTATTATTAGATTATTACTAAGTATAATAGTAGTTCTTCAGCTCTTGGTGTAGCCAACTATGTATTTTTTCCTACTATAAGTAGATTTCAACAAGACAATTATGGTACCATAGATCAACTAATGATATCATCAGGTATTGTACTGTGTCGGTTGTCAGTATCAGAGGCGTCAATAAGAGCTATTTAAGTCCCAAGTTGATATATACTTGAAGCTCCTCGATATATCTTTTCAAAAGAGTACCAACATTTCGTGATCCTCAGAGACATTGTCTGCCTTACTTACCTAAAATTTATTGTTCTATGTTCAATGTTCTCTTCTTCTATTCTCTTCTATATTCTATTATTTTTGTACTAAGTACAAATATAGATAGGTACTCATGGATAATGAAAAGAAAATAATAAGCAATGTACCAAACAAACAACTCACAGTACAATGGTAAGAATAAAGAAATCCTGAGACCCAGAAATTCGTTGAACATTGTTGGGAACTGAGAAGAATAGTGTTCAGAAATTTCCTGTAGGATATGAGTGTATAAATCCTGGTTCCTCCAGGATAATCAGGATTTTTAGCGTTATCTAGTGAAACTAAAGTATTCCTTTTATTTGACCAAGCTCCCAAAAAAGCGTTTACAAAAGCAATTTTTTCTCATATGTGTGTTTTTTGTGTGAAACGAAATTGACATAATAACCTTTATATTGTCTTCGAAATGCAGAACAACCCAGAACATAAAAAAACACACACACAAACTACATCAATTATTAATAGAAATATGATCCTTTGTGCCTTTTTTCTCGTATTATAAATATTTTATGCTCAAATGAATATATTCTCACCCCTACATCTATTATGTGGAAGAGTCCTTTGCACAAGATGTCCCAAAATATTCAGAACTTCGTAAAATATAATTTTATTACCTATATGTTTGCTGACTTATTTTTTCGCTTTATTGCTGTTTCTTTGGTAAGTTAGTCTAGCAATTTATAGAAACATGTCCATACTTTTGGGTATTTCAGCAATAACTAATTTCATTACTTCATACAAAGTATGGCTGAAATGTAAAGATGGAAATAATTATATTTATATATGTACCTATTCCTTTTTTACAAATATTACGTACTAGATGACTGATCATACTGATGTGCCAATTCTTCTTTTATTAGGTATAATTATTATGTTCATCGAATTCATCTTGAAGATTTTCAAAACACCCTGTGGAGTCCTCATCTCTGCTAATGTTACAAAATCCCGGAACAATAAATAACAAACAGAGCGCTTTTCAGGGACACTAGACACTAGGGTCATATGGTATAAGGGTGCTTAAGTGCCCACACATTATTGTTTTCCTCCTTACACTTGGGTACTGTTTTGTCTCCCTGAAGTCCCTGAATTCCCTGTTCTCTCAACAACCCTCGAAACTTAATCTTTCTGATCCCTCCACGTATTGTTTCCTTGAGATGCACTTTTTTTACTTTTTAGTTTAAATGTCAGTGTACACCTACCTACGTGTTTCTTTTTATGATTTTTTTTTTTATATTTTTCATCTCTCTTCTGAAGAGTTTTGCTATGAAGTTGAGTCTTTACTTTGATTGGATTCCAGTAAATTTTCTTAGGTTCCTTGTCATTGAATTTCTGGAACTAGAGAAGTCCTTTTTCGTCAAAGCGATCATGTAGGAGGTTGGTTTTTTTTCCCACAGGAATTCTAATTAATCAGAAAAGCTACTATACATAGGTATGTAGAATATTAGTCTTTGCTCAGGAAATGTTTTTGGCTTTCTTCTATTACAGTGAACCTTAAAACCTGATGAAAACTTGCTATGGCCTCGTTTTTACAAGACAGAAACTACATTATAAAATGGAAGAAATAAAAGAAAAGGCAAGAGGAAAAGCATAATAGAGAAAATAAAAGAAATGGAAGCATGAGGGAGAAGAGAGAGAAAAAGAAAACATAATAAAGAAAGAATGAACGAAAAATGGAAATAATAATACCCATGTTCCTAGCGTAGTACAAAAAATACATAATAGAGAAAATTCTATTGAAATATTTATAAAGAAAAGAAAATAAAAGCAGAGCAAGAAGCATGAGGGAGAAGAGAGAGAAAAAGAAAACATAATAAAGAAAGAATGAACGAAAAATGGAAATAATAATAACCCATGTTCCTAGCGTAGTACAAAAAATACATAATAGAGAAAATTCTATTGAAATATTTATAAAGAAAAGAAAATAAAAGCAGAGCATAATGAAAAATACGTAGCATAAAAGAAAAGGAGAAAAAGTAAAATGGGAGGAAGCAGAAGAAGAAAAGTGGGAGGGGGAAAATGTCGTAGCAGTAGCAATGGCACAACGCTTCTACAATATGAACTACATCCAAATCCAACATACTTCAAGCACATATGTAAATTTAAATCGTAAGTTACAAGAAGCGATATGTCTGGGCCGGCCGTCCATCCAATCTTTAAAACCATGTTTAACCTTAAAGGTCTCTAACAGCCATAAGAAAATGTACCCTACAGTAGCTACAGGTCTATCCACCCTTAAAACTAAGCTCATAATCAGAAATACAAGCATAAGCATTACGACCAAAAATGTCTGGTTTATAAAAGGACCTCAAAGGAAGAAACTGTTTGGAATTAAAAGCTTATCTCTAAGCTTCTTCTCCTTTAGAGCTGAACATACTAGAAATTTCCCCAGAGGAAGCAGTAAAGAAAACCCATACAAAAAAGAGAAAAGAAAAAAAGACTAAAGCTTTTTTCATATGAAAAAATAAAAGCTATGAATAGTGTCTTGAAAAGCTCTAAATATAAAATAGAAAGCTACCTTTATTCTGCTGACTGGTAATATGTCTTCTCTCATGTACCTACTCATTTTCAGAAACAAAGGCTGCTGTGATGTGAATACATTTTCCATTTTACACGAAACAGGACGAAAAAAGAGAGAAATGTTGAAACGAAAAGAAATTGTAGAAAACAAAATGGAACACATAAATTTTAACAAGCGATATGTCTGGGCCGGCCGTCCATCCAATCTTTAAAACCATGTTTAACCTTATAGGTCTCTAACTGCCATAAGAAAATGTACCCTACAGTAGGTCTATCCACCCTTAAAACTAGGCTCAAAATCAGAAATACAAGCATAAGCATTACGACCAAAAATGTCTGGTTTATAAAAGGACCTCAAAGGAAGAAACTGTTTGGAATTAAAAGCTTATCTCTAAGCTTCTTCTCCTTTAGAGCTGAACATACTAGAAATTTCCCCAGAGGAAGCAGTAAAGAAAACCCATACAAAAAAGAGAAAAGAAAAAAAGACTAAAGCTTTTTTCATATGAAAAAATAAAAGCTATGAATAGTGTCTTGAAAAGCTCTAAATATAAAATAGAAAGCTACCTTTATTCTGCTGACTGGTAATATGTATTCTCTCATGTACCTACTCATTTTCAGAAACAAAGGCTGCTGTGATGTGAATACATTTCCCATTTTACACGAAACAGGACGAAAAAAGAGAGAAATGTTGAAACGAAAAGAAATTGTAGAAAACAAAATGGAACACATAAATTTTAAGGAGCATGATTTAGAAAAAATGTTCAGTTTTATTTTGAAGCTCTACTGAGGAAACAAATCCTATTGGTAGAAATGCTGGGCTGATATTGTACAATTCATAAAAGTCCTTGAACAATATGGTCATTTCAAAGAAAATGAATCCCCAAATAACTTGTATTCCCCGAGAGATTTCAGACCATTAGGTATTTAAAAAACCAAGTGAAAAACAAAGCTTCATTTTCTGATGAAATAGGTAGGTGGTAGGTATTACCTACGTTCTTCTATACCTCCTAAACTAAATTAATGTAAATGGGCAAATCGGTACGGCTGATATCTTATTACAGTTCTCACCAGATTCAACTTTGGTTAGAGATCAATCAGTCTAATTATGTTCGTTGAAGAAGACAACGAAAGAAATATCTCCCAAAGTTCTTCAATACCTCCTAAACTAAATTAATGTAAATGGGCAAATCGGTACGGCTGATATCTTATTATACAGTTCTCACCAGATTCAACTTTGGTTAGAGATCAATCAGTCTAATTATGTTCGTTGAAGAAGACAACGAAAGAAATATCTCCCAATTTCTGGAGAAGAAATAAAAAATAATGAGACAAATAAATTCAAAATGAAAATAAACAAAAGACCACACCTAACCAACAATCGCACCATGGATTCAAAGCACTACAATATACGAGAAGTGGTGATTTTGTTGGAAATAATTTAAGATTTCATAACAATATTTCTGTCATCAAAGTTTATTAGAAAGTAACAATTTTTATTGTTTCATCTCAAGACAAAGCAAAGCAAATAAATCCCGTCCTAACGATTTAATTTATATCCGAAAGGAGGGAATTTATGTGGTGTTTATACTTGAAGCTCCTCGATATATCTTTTCAAAAGAGTACCAACATTTCGTGATCCTCAGAGACATTGTCTGCCTTACTTACCTAAAATTTATTGTTCTATGTTCAATGTTCTCTTCTTCTATTCTCTTCTATATTCTATTATTTTTGTACTAAGTACAAATATAGATAGGTACTCATGGATAATGAAATGTGGTGTTTTGTTATTACAAACACTTCACAGATTTTGAAATCTTGAAATTTCCCTGATACCAACCTACCGATGTTCTGGAATGCCCTGAGATCGGTAACCTATGGGGGGGGGAAAGTTTGGCATTGACTGGACTTGGGAAATTTCTTTTAGAAATATGCATTTCATGTGGTCCAAGTCATTAGATATTTTTCAAACTAGACTTTTGCGGTAAAATTTCTAGCTAAAACAACCGGTAAAAATTTTCTTCCCGAAATTTTTGACTCTAACATAGGACGGTAGGTACAAGGTTACAAAGTACAGGTTTTTGGTTATTCCACGGTCAAAGCCAAGTTGGGACTGAAGAGCCGAAAAACAATAAATGTACAGAAAAGACACAAAACTATGTTAATTATGTGAAATCTCTATATTTTAAAACAAATGAGAGTCGAAAATAATGATTCTATTCGGGAGTCTGAAGTGATGCTCGTTATTTGAGTCAAAATGAAGATCCAACAACCATTCATTATTGTACCAACAACCTCATTGTGAATTTTGACTGTGGTGAAAAATGGTAATATCTTTCGCTGTATTAGGTTTGTTTGTCTATTATTGCCGGCATAATATTCCAAGTTAGTATAATTCATCATCACACTGACTTTCTTTGGAGGAGGTCTTCCGAGATTACCTTTCCTATTTTCAAACTTCGTTCTTGAAAAGATACCTACGCGATTATTAGAAATGTTATTCATACAGCAGGTAGGTATATTATGCTATGCTTAACCGGAAAAGCTCCACCTGATTAAAGCCAGGAAGGTCTCTGTTTTCAATTCCAATATACCTCAGGATTGGAGGTATTCTTCGTTTGTTTTCAATTTATTTCCCAGGTATATCGAGGGCAAGCAATATTAATAAATGCCTTCCCTCTGGTTTCCCTCTGTTTGATATTGAAATAATGTATTCAATTTCCATCCTACATGTTCCCAGCTCCAGCAGTTACCTATGAGTTGTGGCTAGTGGCCTTCCCAATATTTTCTCTGGGGATATGTAAAACAGAGAAATTTATGTATTTGACCGCATCTCTCTTCCCTTCTGGTCTTTCGTTTTCCTACCTCCCATTTGTTATTTGATCTCGGACTGACCACTGGAATATGTTAATATTGAATAGTTAACCCTTGCTTACAGGATCTGCTTGTGTCCTTGTGTGATTACTTTTGAATCTTACATTTCGAGTACTTAGTGTACTGGCATTTAGCAATTACTTAATTGACTTAATTTTAAGGTATTTTAATACCAACATCATTACAAATTACAACCACTACAATCCCCTCCAGTGTTCTCAAAGTTTGAGTCATTCAAGATTTTGTGTAGGAGAGCCATTCGCTTTGACTCTCAAAAGAGTCAAAAGTATTAAAATTATACATAGGTACCTACATGATATTGGTACCAATAATAAAGTCAGTGTAGGATGTAGGTATACCTAGTTGAAATTTCTACAATGTCTACATTTCAGGGTTATTTTTTATTTTCACTTTTTTTCACTCAATATTTTTCAGGGGATTTTTTTCCGTTGAAATTTCTACAATGTCTACATTTCAGGGTTATTTTTTATTTTCACTTTTTTTCACTCAATATTTTTCAGGGGATTTTTTTCCGCCAAACTACGTATTTCAATCAACTGCCAGGATTTATTTTCATGGCTTTTATTATTTATTTTCAATGAATATATTTTGTTTCTCTCCATATTATCATGAAGCCACACACATCCAATGCAATACTTTCTTCTCCTATCATAATTACTTAATTCTAGTGGGTAGGTACCTATTACCATTTCGAACCTCCTCACTAAACGTTGGATTAATGGAGTCTATTCCTCCTTACTACCCAGATTCCAGGCTTGCTCTCTCTATTGCGAGACTTGGCAAGAACCACCACCGACTGAAGATTTTGCGTGCAAACCGATTACTATGGCCAATTCCACTTCACACGCATGTGCACCATTTTGATTCCATAGGAATACCGTACCCAGATTCCAGGCTTGCTCTCTCTATTGCGAGACTTGGCAAGAACCACCACCGACCGACTGAAGATTTTGCGTGCAAACCGATTACTATGGCCAATTCCACTTCACACGCATGTGCACCATTTTGATTCCATAGGAATACCTTAAGACGATTCCATGCAAGTTTACCTGCAGAATGCACTCATAACAACATGCACAATGGGTTCCAAGTATGAACAGTTCAGACAAATTCATAAATCATTATTTTAATAAGAATAATGGAGAATAATCAGTAAACCTCGCTATTGGGTATTTGGGGTCTTGAACTTTCTGAGATATCTACCTATCAAAGGAACAAGTATTCGAAGAGTAAACTGTTTACTTTTTAATATCTTCTTTGAAGAACTCACTCTGCAGTTCTTAAAAAAAAAGAAAATATTAAATCAAACAATGTTGTATTACAATATTATTATTTAATTAAATAAAGCAGGTAACAGGCAGGTAGGTGCCTACTTGGTCGCAGGAAAAACAACCCCTGTTATTCAGTTCTGGTATTCAGATTACCTATGATTTAGTAACAATTACTATTATACAAGGATTTCAATCCCATTTAAAGAATCAAAGTCTAATGCTAGTTGAAAGTTTCTTCCCTAGAACAATTGAACAATCTACACTAGCAAAAACTTTCTGCATGTCACAGGTCAGAGAAGTGCCTCGTGTACAACACTTGAATACTTGTATTTGTTATAGGCACATTACCTATAGGTATCCAGTAACGCTGTTATTGATAAATGTTTAGCTCCATTCTTCAAAATAATGATCATTACGTAAAATAAATTATATTCATTACAGGAATACAAGAAGCACACCAAACTATTAAGAGCAATGAATGGAATGGCAAAAAGTACCCAACCTATTCAATTAAACTGATTATCGATTGTACTCGACAAAATAGATGTTGACGAAGAATAGAGGATTCTTAAGGAGTCTTACAAAACGCATAATTAAAATAAATTAATAATGGGAAAAATAATAATAATTAATAAGTGAAAAGCATTCACTAATAAATTAAAATAAAGATTTCAATGGATTTTGAAAATAAAAGACAACTTCATGCAGAAAGTTTTTGCTAGTGTAGATTGTTCAATTGTTCTAGGGAAGAAACTTTCCACTAGCATTAGACTTTGATTCTTCAAAAGGGATTGAAATCCTTGTACATTAGTAATTGTTATTAAATCATAGGTAATCTGAATAACAGGGGTTGTTTTTCCTGCGACCAAATAGGTACCTAATACCTGCCTGCTACCTGCTTTATTTAATAAAATAATTATATTGTAACAGGTACAACTACGTTTGATTTAATAACTTTTTTAAAGAACTACAAGAAGTTATAAAAAAGTAAACAGTTTACTCTTCGAATACTAAGAACAAGTCTTGTTCTTTTGATAGGTAGGTTAGATATCTCAGAAAGTTCAAGACCCCAAATACCCAATACTTCAGAGGTTTACAGATTATTCTCCATTATTCTTATTAAAATAATGATTTATGAATTTGTCTGAACTGTTCATACTTGGAACCCATTGTGCATGTTGGTATGACTGCATTCTGCATGGAATCGTCTTAAGGTATTCCTATGGAATCAAAATGGTGCACATGCGTGTGAAGTGGAATTGGCCATAGTAATCGGTTTGCACGCAAAATCTTCAGTCGGTGGTGGTTCTTGCCAAGTCTCGCAATAGAGAGAGCAAGCCTGGAATCTGGGTAGTAAGGAGGAATAGACTCCATTAATCCAACGTTTAGTGAGGAGGTTCGAAATGGTAATAGGTACCTACCCACTAGAATTAAGTAATTATGATAGCAATTTTATTGTTCTTCAAGTTGTATTAATGAAATAATGTAATTATGATCTCATTTCAGTGATTATATCTCAACAATTCATGCTTTTGCTATACTCTTCCAATTCTTTCCTAGCCAGACGTCGGAACCTACAAACATAGAGCCGAAATTTTGCTGATTCTGCCAACAATATTGAACTAGACAAAAAGATATTTTGCAAAGACCAATACTTTCAGATATTTATTGTCTTCGCCCTTGACAATTTAGGCAGAGATTTCACCATGAGTCTAGCCTTGCTTTGCGTTTGAACAGAAGAAAATAAGACGCTAGAATAACGAAAGATAATAAAAAATAACTTCGAATCCCTAGCATGGATACTAAATTGGCCTCAACTTATGAAATTAGCAACTCATTTGTTAGATGTAATGCTACTAACATGACTGTTTTTTACAATAGAGAAGAGAACGGTATCATTGCTATCATGCTATACATTATAGTCATGACAAGGTTACCGATGTTAACATTAACCTGAAAACGCAACAACACCTGATATACATTATACATATCTCTGCTACAGTTAGGATGTGTACAGAATAATATGTTGTACATTTTTGTAGATAAAAATACAATCGAACCTGTCTAAGTGGGACTCGTATAGGTAAGTGGAAAACCTGGATAAGTGGGAAAAAATTGTCGGTCCCTTGGATTCCTACTTAGACAGGTTCGACTGTATAAAAAACGTAGAATAAACTGAAAAGCATTACTATGAAAATAAAGGATGATACATAGCTGTTTTGAAGGCACCCAACATGTTTTGGAAAATTATTTTTAAAAGATCACAAAGGTAGGTAATTAGGAAGGTGTGTAACATTGGAATAAAAGAATTAACCAGAATAAAAGAATCAATATAAAACGAACAAAAACGCCAAATGAATGAGTCACTTGTTCGAAAAGGACAGGTTGCACAATATGATAAAAGAGAAAAAACACTGGAAATTAAAAGTGATTTGAATGATAATATGATGACAAATTCGATAACTTTTTCAACAAACAATTCGAGGCCGGAGAAGTGGAGACTATTATCGGATTAGGATTTGGACTAAATATAGGTACGTACAAAGGATCGTATCCACAATATCGTAAATCCACACATGATCAACAAAAAATAAATAGGTAACAAATAAAATATAAAACAAAACCAAAAATTCAATTGATTTTAGAGTAGGCATTAAGCGTATTAAAAGTAATTTAGACAATGACAAAAGAACCTACACAATCTGCAGTGGTCGTCAATAAATGAGAACCATGTTACAAGGATACATGGAGCTTTTATTGCGTACAGTATTTAAACTTCACAATATGCATTAAGATCACTATCAGAGATCACGAACGACAAAAGAACCTACACAATCTGCAGTGGTCGTCAATAAATGAGGACCATGTTACAAGGATACATGGAGCTTTTATTGCGTACAGTATTTAAACTTCACAATATGCATTAAGATCACTATCAGAGATCACGAAGTTCATTAAAGCAGCGATATACAGAAACCTCCGATAAAAATCACAGGTGATGCATATTTTGACGATTACAAAGAAGATTTTGACAATGTCGTCAAAGCCACAACCGAAAATGATATCCATACGAGGGTGATGAATTGACAAGATTGGAAGAGAAGATATGCCACAGGCACACGTGCTGACACAGGGGCTTTGAAGATTTGTAGCAGCTCAACATATCAGCTAATATCATCAGCTAATTCATGATTGAGGCATTGTCGGCAACCACAAGGGACTCCGGATTACAACAAAAAAGTGATTTTGTTGCGTTCCTTTCTGAATTTCTCCCCTAAGGATCCATACCTTTACCATATCTCGTCTTCTCTCTGTTCAGTCTTCTTGTTACATGATTTATAAGTAAACTTTCTGACAATATGAATTTATATTTGCTGTTGGGGAATACGATTTTTTTTCTCCTTTCTTATCTTTCTTGGTCTCCTCTTTTATGTCTGCTGTAACATTTGATTTTGGTGTAAAGACAAGTAGTGGGTATAGCTTACCTATGTACATAGTTTTTGAACTTGTGGATGAAGAAGCATGCTCATCAAGTACAGAATGTCTACAACACCCTGCATAAAATCACAAGTGACGGGCAATGCACCAGACATCGTCAGTGCAGTACTATGCCTACTTCACAAACATAGTTTTTGAACTTGTGGATGAAGAAGCAAGCTAATCAAGTGCAGAATGTCTACAACACCCTGCATAAAATCACAAGTGACGGGCAATGCACCAGACATCGTCAGTGCAGTACTATGCCTACTTCACAAAAAGTGAAATGTGAAATTACCCTTTCCTCCATGTTTTTATATTTATATACTTACCCATATTATATATTTTCAATTTATTACTTTATTTTTCAAGATCAAGGAGAGAAACCACTTGACGAGGGAAAAAATTCTGCATGCTCTGGCACCTTTTTCCAAAAGGATTAAATTATTAAAATAATGAAAAACACACAAAACAAAGTACATTATGACGAGGTAGGTCGGAGGTTGTACAACTGCATACAATATGAAATAATTATAATTATTTGATTTGAAAAGAAGTAGAAATGAAATAATGACTATCATGGTGGCGGGGAGTCGATATTTCGACTCCCACTCTGAAATCCTTTCACTTCATGAGAATCACGGGGCAGGGACATAATATGCAACTCAAGCCAGGAGCTTGTTCTGGAAAGCAATTTCGCCCTTTGCATTTCGAAATGTATGAAAATAAACGAAAAAGGAACCTAGATTGCATTACTTACCGTGTTAAACCATGTTAAACCCATAAAATACACGAGACCTTGTTTAGACTGCTGGGGTAAAGGGACTTTTTAGTTTCATTCGAGCAGGATAAACAAAGTATATTCTATTCTATTCTACAATTTTACATAGATATAAATAGATGTACTTAGGTACCTACTATAATAATATGTTGAACAGGTATTTTCTAATAAAATTGAAACACATGTATTAGGTACCTACTTATTAATAAAGGAAAACTCTCTTTGCATGCTACCTAATACCTACTTACCAAGGACTTTCCTACCAAGAGATCAGGCATAATTTTTCATCAAATCTGTAGCCACAGGGAAATAATCTACCATGGACAGTACAGCTAAATCTCTCGAATTTTGTTCTCTACTAAATTCGAAGAAAATAAACCTCCACATTTTCCTAACTATACAGTATACCTACGGAGATCACGTACAAAACAATCTGGGAATTCTGGGAATCAAAAGGGGATTTTTCTGGGTAGAGGCGGAAGAGAAGAAAGTATTGCATTGGATGTGTGTGGCTTCATGATAATATGGAGAGAAACAAAATATATTCATTGAAAATAAATAATAAAAGCCATGAAAATAAGATTCCAAACAACAATGGCATAGCTTTGGTTCATTACTCATTTATACACTTCTGCTCCGACAACCATTCTACTATAATGGCTATCCAAGTATAATACTATAATAGTTTTAGTACTGCTACCTATTATTTTCAAGGTGATGTTTTGTTTTCCCATTGTTCCATTTTGAATAGAGTACCTGTTATGTGGACTTGAGTTGTTTATTCTTCGTCTTCACAATAAGAATTGTCTCTGAGAATAACACTCAGCACCATTTTTGTTCGAGTTTTTTGTTTCCTTTTGTGTTCCTTTGCTCAAGTTCATTTAGGTACACATCATGGGTTTCTTCTTTGTCTTCTCCTGCGCTTTCTATCATATCCTGTTTTAGTCTCCGACTTACGTATCTGGGGACTGGGATATCTCAACTTCATTTATCTCTTTGAATGATTGTACCTGCAGACCTATGAATAATCAGATCATCTCTTGACAAAACGATCTTTCAAAATATTCGTCAATACCGAGAGTCGTGTGATGTCTGACAACATCGCGACAGATTTTTTGTTGTTCTTCTCTTGAAATTTATTGTTATTCTTAACATCTCTGAGACACAATCGCATGTTATTATTTTAGTTTTATACAGTTTTTTGGCAACCATCAACGACATTATAATAATTTGGACGAGAAAGAAACAATGAGAAGAGCTGAGGCTTATAACAATGTACGGGTGAAGAATTTTGAGTGTTTATTTTTATATCAAAGAAAAATATAAAAAGAAGGGCAGGTAAATTTTGTGATGAGAAATTCCTTTTGTAGAGACATTGGTGTGTTTGTTTCCGCCCCCTTTTGATATCGCATTGTTTCCATTGTTTTCGCTTTCATTGTTTCATATTTCATTTCTTTCATGGTGTCTTACCATGTTAGAGTTGGGATGGATTAATTTTTATTGTTATCTACTCATTGGTTGATTGTATCTGAAATATGTCAACAATAAGTCTTAAAAGATATTTTCATGACAACAGTATGAGCTTTCAATTTTGCTAAAGTTGAAACTACCTATCTACTTATTTTGTCTCATTTTGGATTAGTCTCATTGGAGAAATATATGTACAAAGCTTCAAAGACATCAAAACGGAACCCTCTTAAATATTAAATCAGAAACAATACGCGTTCAAACAATGAAGTATTTGGAATACGCTAACGATATCATTTTGGATTAGTCTCATTGGAGAAATATACAAAGCTTCAAAGACATCAAAACGGAACCCTCTTAAATATTAAATCAGAAACAATACGCGTTCAAACAATGAAGTATTTGGAATACATTCTGATTATAAATAGGTAGGTAGATATACTTCATCTTCTGGTCTTTCTTTCATCATATTCTTCTACATACTTATATCCAGGTCTGAACCCATCACAGATAACATTATTAGTATTATTATAATTCCTATTCTTCTGGGTCTCAGGATTTCTTTATTCTTACCATTGTACTGTGAGTTGTTTGTTTGGTACGATACTTCATCTTCTGGTCTTTCTTTAATCATATTCTTCTACATACTTATATCCACGTCTGAACCCATCACAGATATCATTATTAGTATTATTATAATTCCTATTCTTCTGGGTCTCAGGATTTCTTTATTCTTACCATTGTACTGTGAGTTGTTTGTTTGGTACATTGCTTATTATTTTCTTTTCATTATCCATGAGTACCTATCTATATTTGTACTTAGTACAAAAATAATAGAATATAGAAGAGAATAGAAGAAGAGAACATTGAACAATAAATTTTAGGTAAGTAAGGCAGACAATGTCTCTGAGGATCACGAAATGTTGGTAGTGAGTTGGTACTCTTTTGAAAAGATATATCGAGGAGCTTCAAGTATCAACTTGGGACTTAAATAGCTCTTATTGACGCCTCTGATACTGACAACCGACACAGTACAATACCTGATGATATCATTAGTTGATTATTTTCCTGCTGCCCGGTAAATAACTAATCGTTTATGGAAAGCTCTTCAAATGGAGGACACATTTTATCTCTCGCAAAAAGAAGAAAAAAGGAAACTTACAAATGATGGTATGGACTATTGATAACAAATGAAAATTACCTTTACAAAGATGCTCATCCACCACTTTCAAACTCTCCTCAGTTTCCTGCTCGTCAGTTTCCTCTTCCTCTTATATGTTACCATAATTGTCTTGTTGAAATCTACTTACAGTAGGATAAAATACATGTTAGCTACACCAAGAGCTGAAGAACTAATATTATAGTAATAATCTAATAATACATGTCAAAAAAATAAGAAATTAAAGAGAAAATACAAAATTTCATTGTTCAAAGTGGATCTAGAGCTAAAAATTAATAGAGTAGCTTGTAAAAAGAGTGGGTGAAAAAGAGCAAACACGACAATGAATCAGACATTCGCACTAGACAAGGTAGCAGACAGGGCTATGACAAGATAACCCAGTGAGCATGGAGATATTCTAGATCTAGACGAACTCAGTTAATATCAAACGAAATAAAATGAGCAATAAAATGTAACGTCATTATTACAATGAAGAAAATACTTCACAGACATGGAGTACTATGAAGTTTATTGTTTTCCTTGTCTACAAATGTGTTCTTTTCCCCCCAAATAACATAAAACTAAAATGTGACTTTGATCACTTTGTTAATTCTTAAGTTGCTTCCATCAATTTTGTACCTCAAACTTTCCATTCACGGAGATAGTTTTTCAAGTGTAGCTGTTTAAGGAAAAAGAAAATATTGAAAATATGAAACTAGCACTAAATAAATAAGATGAAGATGAACTCACCTGAATGGGATGTTTGGTGATTTGTTATTACTATTGGGACTAGAAGCACTATATTTACTACTATCAGTTGACGATATGCTTGTATTGATGTTGTTCATCTTGGATGTCAATTTCTTCAATACATCGTCCATCGTTCTTTTGTTATTACTATTCGTTTGATTATTACTGCTAAAACTAAATAAACTAGATGTAATGTTGTTATTATTGGCTAACGTGTTATAATCTATGCTATTGTTATTATTAGGAATGTTTTTGTTGTTATTGAATGCATCCACAGATGATTCTTGGATTGAATGTTTGGATTTCTTGTAATCAGGTGGATTACACTCTTCATCTATTTCACTATTGTTGGATGAATGAACACTAAGTGAGCTCATGGGGGATGTTGATATTTTATAGTCTACGTTAGCTCTCATATTGCTGGGTGCAGAAGATTTGGTTAAAAAATTGTTTTCAACTATGTTATTATTACTTTTGTTGTTACTCTCTAAATTTTTATCTTTTTTGTTAATCTCGTTTGCTATGTCGTTATTATTTTCCTGTTCTTCTTCTCTGTTGTCTCTTTCTTCTTTGATGTGGTTTTCTTGCGTTTCTTTGTCTGAAATCAAAAGAAAAGCGATTCGAATTACTTCTTGATATTTCATTTTCCTGCTGCCCGGTAAATAACTAAGTAATCGTTTATGGAAAGCTCTTCAAATGGAGGACACATTTTATCTCTCGCAAAATGAAGAAAAAAAGGAAACTTACAAATGATGGTATGGACTATTGAAAACAAATGAAAATTACCTTTACAAAGATGCTCATCCACCACTTTCAAACTCTCCTCAGTTTCCTGCTCGTCAGTTTCCTCTTCCTCTTTGATGTAGTTCTTAATTTTGTCACCAGAGTTGTTATTGTCGACAACTGAATTGTAGCTCGTCACAGATTGCTGATTCCCTTCTTGTAGTTTCGATGGTGGTGACTTTCTTTTAGATGACATACTTCTGAAAGCAGAAAATGTTTTGGAAAAGTGAGTTAAAAGTTGAAGAGTTCCCAAATAATACAAGGATTTTCGAGCATAACATGTGGCTGAAATACATAAATGTATATTGGAGGCATAAGAAAGTAATTTTCCAGTTCCTATTTCGCAAGCATGTAAGATTCATTTCCTATAAATAAACCTCATATAAGTTGTGTTACTATGTAAAAACAAATCTGTCTGAGGTAAAGAAAAGTCATTAGATTTTCACAAAACCAAACTGCATGATGATTGTGGGGAGAAAAAGGTAATTTCCTATAAATAAACCTCATGTAAGTTGTGTTATCTACTAGGTATGTAAAAACAAATCTGTCTGAGGTAAAGAAAAGTCATTAGATTTTCACAAAACCAAACTGCATGATGATTGTGGGGAGAAAAAGGTCTTTTTCAATTATTGCTTTTAAGTGTTTGTATTTTGTAATCAAATTTAGGAGAAAATTCATTTTGATTTTCTCCTAAGAAAATGTTTTAACGCCTGAGATTTTCTATTAGTGAAATGTACCTAAATATATCTACAAATCTGATGTATGATATGTAATTTTAATGAAGAGGCTTACATATAGGTAGGTATTCTTACTGGGTGTCAAATGCAATAGACGTAACACCTTTAAAAGTTTTGAAGAGTCAAAAACCGTATTTCACAGTGCCTATAATTTTTCCCCTCAAGAAAACACCATTGGAAAAAGGATTTTTTTAATTAATTCAGACAATTCGACCTTTTCTAGCATAAAATATTGCAGACATACACTCTACTATTGTCAATTTTTTTCTCTCACAGAAAAAGGTCTTTTTCAATTATTGCTTTTAAGTGTTTGTATTTTGTAATCAAATTTAGGAGAAAATTCATTTTGATTTTCTCCTAAGAAAATGTTTTAACGCCTGAGATTTTCTATTAGTGAAATGTACCTAAATATATCTACAAATCTGATGTATGATATGTAATTTTAATGAAGAGGCTTACATATAGGTAGGTATTCTTACTGGGTGTCAAATGCAATAGACGTAACACCTTTAAAAGTTTTGAAGAGTCAAAAACCGTATTTCACTGTGCCTATAATTTTTCCCCTCAAGAAAACACCATTGGAAAAAGGATTTTTTTTTTTTTAATTAATTCAGACAATTCGACCTTTTCTAGCATAAAATATTGCAGACATACACTCTACTATTGTCAATTTTTTTCTCTCACTTTTATGAAAAACAAACTTGAACCACCCTATATGTCATATGTTATGAGAAAATCATAGCAATATAATTATAATGACGTGTTAGGAGGGATATTAGGTTAAAAATTACACATGCTGTAACATATTGACCACAGAATATCATTTATTTTCTCCTAATCGAGTTTATTGTAAAAGACTGGTTGGAAAAGAGGGGGCGAGTCTTACGGGAAAAGTTTTCAAATGAAAGAAAACTGTCACTTTGAAGGAAAAAGAAGGGTAGGTAATCATCGTTTTCAATATTTCTTAAGGATTTTGTACAGGAAATGGACTCATCTCCGGTAGATATTAAAATATTCAAGAATTATACCTCGAAGAGCTCATGGAATGATATTACGAATTATTAATAACAGTTTCATCTAATACTTCTATAGCGTCATTTTTAGTTTCCTGAGAGAAGGCTGGTGGTTCTAAAGAGGCAACTTTTTTCAATTGTCCGAACTAGACCTTATTGTTTATGTTGTTTGTTATCGAGGTCAGTTACATGTAAAGGTTACACAATTTCCAAATCATTCCCATACCATACACCACCAATTTCAAAGTACAATCCACAGATATCACGAATTTGAAATTCACACTTGATGTTCGATTGATATCATTTTTTTTACTAGGTCCCTGTAGTGAGATTCTTTAATCTAATTAAAAGGCAAAAAAATATTAAATTGCGTTGTATTGTATGTTCACTTGTCGAACTCATGATCAAATGCTCAGCCTTTGTTTCGTTGCCATACATACATGTGCTTCGTGCTTTTTTTATATTATTATTTTGAATGAGGAGGTATTGTACATTGTTTTTTCCGACTCAATCAGGAGAGGTTTTAGGAAACCTCAATAGACTCTGATATAATGCGTCTAAAAATTTCACATCATTGGTCATTAAATCAGCATTGAGGTCCGGCATCGATTTCAGATAGGTTTGAAAAGTTTCACTCCGATTTTTTCACGTCATAATCAGAGCAGACCTAGCCTCCATAGGACTACATACATATTATACTTCTCAGTAACTACCTAATTGTAATTGTAAGTTATAAGAAAGACGCTTTCAATTATTGTGTTTTTACTTTTTCACAATCGAGTCCAGTTTTTCGTAAAGCCCGGATAAAGTTTCAAGTTGCTATGACGCCTCTATAAACTTACTCCTAAAGGCACAAATTCACAAAATATACAAAGGAAAACAGTGTAAAATTTCAATGAATTCGGGCCTGCTTAATATGATTCCGGATAAAGTTTCGAGTTGCTATGACGCCTCTAAACTTACTCCTAAAGGCACAAATTCACAAAATATACAAAGGAAAACAGTGTAAAATTTCAATGAATTCGGGCCTGCTTAATATGATTATTATTATTATCATCAGTAAAACTTTGTTGAATAAATAATAATCAATACCATGGAACTATCAGTCACTCAATTGTTGCCATTCATTGTGCCATTATATGTGCGGCACTAATAACCTATCACACCTTACCCCCTTGTTTCGTAACTCTATCGTGCTCGAAACAAAGGCTTTTCAACTTGAATCAGGCTTTTCATGTTTCTATAGAACCTATAGATAATATGCATGCGCTAGTATATGGACCTATAAGTGCCTTCCAAACTTGGAACCTATGTAGGTATTTTCAATTTTTCAGAGGTATACTGGAAGGTTGGAGTTTAATACTCATAGGCTCAGCTATATTAGCTATAATTATTTATGAGGATAGGTTTTTTATTAGTGCCGCTTTCCACTTTCTTTTTCAAATTGTTACCGAAAGTCTCTAAAGACTGTCTTCGTTTTCTGATGAAAATGTACAATCGTTTTTTCAGTCTGTTTTTTCCCTCTGGCAAGTGACCGGTAAAAAGATACTATTGTCTCTACGTGACGTACAATAATGTCTCCCTTGTTTTTAAATGAATTAGTAGGATAAACAATATGAATCAACCCTTGCCACCCTGTAAGGATGAGAATGAAATATTGAATAATAATAGCGGCAGAAGAGACAAACACACATCACCCTTCCACATTTATTCATTAGGATAAACAATATGAATCAACACTTGCCACCCTGTAAGGATGAGAATGAAATATTGAATAATAATAGCGGCAGAAGAGACAAACACACATCACCCTTCCACATTTATTCAAAATGAATTAAATACAGGCAAGATTCTTTACTTGCAGGCAAGATTTTTCCAACACGAAATGCATCCACACGGCGACGAATTATGATTATAATTAGGAGAGTTTCGTATAATGTACATAATATTTCGTATTCCGAATATAATGTATGTGTAATTTATTGTGTACCTATGTGTGCGTCATGCAGCTACGTTGTTTTAACAAATGAATGAAAAGATTGCTCAGGCCTAGAGATCTGAAATGTTTATTGTCTCCCTGTGTGTACAGGATCCCTGGAAAGAAGTGGCTTCCAATTATATTCGTGCAAAATTCCATGTAGGGAAAAGGCTTAAAACACTGATAAATCCGTTGAAATTAGTGGAGATGTCAAAATTACAATCTGCCTTTTCTGTATACGGGTCCTTGAATTTTGGCACAGATGGTGAAATACCTGATTTAGTAGTGGAAGAAATCTTCTGTTGTAGGTACCCTGAACATTTGACTATGTAGGTAGCCACTAATATATGATAATGCTTCTTAGTCTTAAATGAAAAAGCCACAACATTGGATATGTACACAAGTACACATATAATTTCATTCATTATTTTCGTTATATTGTTGTGTTGCGGTCATATATCATCTCTCATCTTGACTACTGTTGTTCTCATGTTTTTCTAATTTTAGGTTGTTTTTTGAAATTATTAAGCCTTAACCCCGGTCTGCACGTTATTTTAAAGTTACAGCAATGAAGGGCCCAAGATTTAGAATTGGAGGCTTTGTAAGAGATTGACGCATGATGGCCAATTTAATTGAAAGTTACTAAGTTGGTAATTTACTCAATTACATAATATCAAGTTTATAATAAATCAATAATTGCTTCAAAACCAAGGGCTGAGGATTGTTACCCATGTCCATAATACCATTCATAGTCGTACCTCATTCTACAAGGGATATGGTGTTATCCTTGGGCAGTTTACATAAAACATTACCTACAAGTACAAAGTATGTACCAGAATGATCTGCATACATAGATCTGCTACCACATAAGACCTCATAAAAGTACACACCAGATGAATATGTCATGCTATAAATGATCCAGGACCACACCAAAGCTAAATCAATGATTAGCCAACCTAATAAATTACTATATCATTGATTAATTTTTGCTGATCATTGATTAATGTTCATTTTGGTCCCAGAGGTAAAGAGTCTAAAAGTCCAAACTACTGGTAACGTTGTAGGTATAGGTACACTACCCACTGGAAGTACTAAATACATGGTAAATGATAATGATGTACTGTTTGTTTATTTGTTAACTGATTTCTTTTTTCCTGTAGATTTTGGGTACAATTTGGATAAACTGTGTGGGATATGTTAATACTCGTATGTATGTTCAAATATGTCTAATACCAGTATTACTGCTGTGTCCATTATTTTCATCATCAATTTGGGTACCTTAAGTTTTGGTATGTTATCTAGCATTCTATCGTCGAGATAGGTTGACCATCTTGATCTCAATAATTTTATAACCCTGAGTAACAATATGGATATTGTCAAATACAGCCTCTTAAAATTTACAATGTGCTCTTCACAATTGTGTTCAGATTCTCCTAGATCTTGGCTTTGGGAGAGTTCTCTGGGCAACTATGTAACATATTTCTTATTAATTTCCCAACATGCTCTCATTGTCAGCCCTGTAAGATTTAATTTAAATTTGGAGCGCCTTCATTGTGTGATTGTGTGTTGTTATTCAAATATTAAAAACTCGTGTCAGAAGTTATGACAGAAAATGGAGGTAAAGAGTCTAAAAGTCCAAACTACTGGTAACGGTGTAGGTATAAGTACACTACCCACTGGAAGTACTAAATACATGGTAAATGATAATGATGTACTGTTTGTTTATTTGTTAACTGATTTCTTTTTTCCTGTTCAGAAGACGTAGTCCGCAATTCGGCGCACATTGTCAGACAGGTCAGTTCCTACAGACGAAGGTCAAGTCATGCTATTGGCATGTCAGAAAATCATTAAAATGAATGTTGTTGTGATCAAGTGTAACGAACTTGATTCAATGATTAAATTTTAACACGTCTGTGCCTATATTATTGCGAGCTGTATGAAGAGTTTCCTTTATCAAAACGGGAAAAGTAAATCAAACAAGGAAAAACGGGGGAAAACAAAATAATGAAATAAAAGGAAATTATTGGAAATCGACATCCAAATCATAATAACCGTGTTTACTAGATACATACACAACTTCATCCTAATACTCGTAGGTATAACCTTACCATCAGATTTCTTGGTTTCAGAAGGCTAAAGATAAGGAAAGTTTCCTTTATGAAAACGGGAAAAGTAAATCAAACAAGGAAAAACGGGGGAAAACAAAATAATGAAAATAAGGAAACAAAAGGAAATTATTGGAAATCGACATCCAAATCATAACCGTGTTTACTAGATACTAGATACATACACAACTTCATCCTAATACTCGTAGGTATAACCTTACCATCAGATTTCTTGGTTTCAGAAGGCTAAAGATAAGGAAATGTATATCGTGATTCTCATGGCATAGATAGTAACATTTGATCTTATATTCGGTTCAGAAGGACTCATAGCTCTTGTAAGTCATATGATGCATGATGCATGTCTAAAAATTGCGGGTGCTACCGGACTTTTGTTTCTCAAAATCTCAACTAATAAAAGTATGTATATCGTGATTCTCATGGCATAGATAGTAACATTTGATCTTATATTCGGTTCAGAAGGACTCATAACTCTTGTAAGTCATATGATGCATGATGCATGTCTAAAAATTGCGGGTGCTACCGGACTTTTGTTTCTCAAAATCTCAACTAATAAAAGAAATTTCCCATTCTCAATATTTTCATATACTTATGGTAATACCTTTTTGACTAAAATGTTAAAGGTTAAAATAATATAAAGAAAGCAATAAATATAGATAGTAATAAGTACATAATATCCCCTTTGAAGTTCTACCGCTTCAGGGTGTCGAGCTAGGCATATGTCTGTGGCTCAGTTCTCATCACTTGCCCAAGCAAGGCACATGGTAAGTGTACAATATGTTTGCATTGTGTACCCAGAGCATAGATACATACAGTGTTTCCAGAAAGTGGAGGCAAACTATGGCTTGAATATTAGAATTCTCAGATAAGGGAGAGATTTTTCAAAAGTTTGGCCGGGTTAGAAATTTTGGGTTCTATAGAAACAAAATTAATAGATATGTGGAAATGATTATTGACTCTTTTTAGGGTTTGCTACATAAAATTATATATCTGAACTTTTTCTGGAGTACTGAGCTTGTAATGTAGACGCACAAATTATCCAAATCTTTCAAAAACTTCCCGTAGTCCCTGTATAGAACCCAGCATCATCAATGTTTATAGGAAATGATTATTGACTCTTTTTAGGGTTTGCTACATAAAATTATATATCTGAACTTTTTCTGGAGTACCGAGCTTGTAATGTAGACGCACAAATTATCCAAATCTTTCAAAAACTTCCCGTAGTCCCTGTATAGAACCCAGCATCATCAATGTTTATTGCTTCTATTGTTTCATTAGAGTGTGGTAGATGCATGGCTTTGTACTGTGGATATGTTCTCTTTAGAAGTTTATTGGAAACCACATTGCCTCTGCCTCGGCTATTGTTGTTTTTTATGAGAGTGATTAGAATATTATTACCCGGGTTTTCAAAAAACAAGCCGGTAGGAGATCATTGATGTTTTATGTGTTGTTATTTGTTCTAACAACCCCGTCCCTTATTGCTGCCACTACATAAACTGTTTCAATTAAACGTGTTGAACTACTCGAGATTTCATTGATGCTTTCTTTCTTGATGCAAGCCCCATATTCATCATATTATCGAAGTAGTTTAAGGTTACAGATTACACCATTTTTGAAAACTTCCCAGCAAAATTTCGAAGTGTAATATGGATTTATGCAAGCTTAACAAATTCCTAGTTATAGTACTCTATCGACTCGTGTCATACATAGTTTTGAAAAGATAAGCGCCATTTGATGTGATTTCCTAGTATTTTTCTCTACTCGGCGCCACAAAGTAAAATCACAAGTAACCCACTTTTATCACTGATAGACCCATATTCTACATTGAATCTATTGTTTCAAAAACAATTGAACTGCAGGAACAAAAAGGTTACCCCGGCTCGCGCTGGAGTTAATGAATGAATGCAATTATGTAGGCGGTCTTATCAATTGGATTGTTTCGCGACCCTCTCATTCCAACTGGCCTTCGGTGTATTTTTCTATTTCTCCACTTGTGAATCAAGGGAAACTCGTGAGCTGAGTCTCTAAGTGTTCGGATGTGCTGTAAGAAAAACCTTTTGTTGTTCGATGTAAGGGGTGTTAACTAACGAATACCTCACGGTCATATAAGATTGGTACCTGTTTGTTAGATACTTTCTGTGTAGTATTCTTTTCTAATGTCATCCTGTATGTTATTATTTGTAACATATCATCACATATTGTTCTTATTACTAGTGTGACATATCCGCACACGCAGAACACAATAAGATGTCTCCAAAATTATATATACATTAGAATTTCCATAGATATACAATGGGCTTTTCACTTGTCATAATTTACCGTCATTGCCAACAGATTTTTACACGAACATTGTCTTCCCAGTCTTCTCATAGTGGTGTGCAATACTTTTCCTTATTAGTTTTTTCATCTTTTGTAAGAAATTACAAGTACATGTGTAATTGAATTTCACTCTTAGCAATAAAATAATCAGCTCAATTATTATCAAACCATCCCAAACACAAACAACCCATGCCATGATGTAATTTTCCTTCATGTCATTGTCAAAAGTTGATTGACTGCTTTAAATCAAAATCAAAACAAGAGAATGTTTATAAGGTATTAAAACTATACATCACATTATCACAATCATATTTATAGCTACAATACACTTATTTGCCATTGTCAAAAGTTGATTGACTGCTTTAAATGAAAATCAAAACAAGAGAATGTTTATAAGGTATTAAAACTATACATCACATTATCACAATCATATTTATAGCTACAATACACTTATTTGATTTAGAAAATTATTATGGGTCATAATATGATAGTGTGTAGGTAATATTATGAACATGTTTCATCATGTAGGTACCTTGATACCCGTGATGAGTAGGTACCTGCACACATAAAATATGTGAAACGCTGATAAGAAAACAATTAAAACACAATAAATTGCGTATTTGCTTATTCACTAAATACCTAGCTATAGGAAATATTGTAAGAACAATAGAAACACGATGTAAAAAAGGTCTTTGTACCCCACAAGCGGAGAATAGTAGGTAACTAGGTAATCTTAATGTTAGAAATGTTGATATCCCCTACTGGAGTCATTCAAATAGCTTTTCTCTCCCAGGTTGTTGGAGCACCTATGCATAATAACTAAGAAACTATTAATTTGTGGAAAATTGCATTGTTCTATTTTTCCCTAGTCAATTACGAGTATGAAACTCCTCTCAACACACAAGAAAACACTTGGAAATTCTTATGAAATAATACTGAAAGCTATTACACGAGTTCTTGTTTATTAAAAAAAAAAACCAAATCCAAAAACAATTTGTTGAACAATCTTCAGCAGCTATTAGACGTACAACCTGTGGAGAACATTAATCTTTTTTCATGAAAGAAAGAAAAAAAGTGATTCTTGAAAAATATTCGTGACAAAACAACAACGGTGGATAGCAGAAAGTGTTAAAAAATGAAATGAATTATTTATTATCTCTGACCTCTTCAGAATGGTGGGTGACCGATTGACCAACGCGACTTTTAATAGAGCGAAGAATTAGAGACCTCACAGGGTGTCAATACAATCTACACAAGTACAATAGAATTACGACAATTTTCAGCTTTCAGAAGGTTGATGTCACTAAAGGAATTTTTGGCTGACAAGGACATAATTACTCGTATATCTAGAATCTAAAAGTAGAAAGATCAACTTTACTTTTTAAGGATTCTATGATTTCTATCCAATATTTTACATAGGCACGTTAATTGGTCCTATTATGGTCTTGTCTTCTCTTGGTTGTTAAAGTTAGACAGGTACATCACTATTTGACCAAGTATTTGCGAGGACAGTGGGACCAAAGAAGTCATAACAATTCGTTGTAAATTTCGCGTGCCTTTTCCCTCCTCCATTACCTTCTTCTTTCTAATCATCTTTCTCTAATTTTTATTATCTCCTCTTTACCCTCTCATCCTCCTCCTCCTTGTTTCACACCAAGTTATTCTTTCTGTACCGCTTGTAGTACTACTCTTGGAGTATGGGTGTATTGTGTCAAATGATATTTTTGTTGTCCGTTGGGTCAGTTTTGAAATTCTTTCTTGATCTCAATAGGGGGGCGCTGAGCCCGAGTGCCCCGCGATCTCTCATTTTGATTTATGCGCTCCGTACCATTTTGTACACTTGTGTTTCTGGCTTGTACGTGTACAATTAATTTTCATTCTCTCGGAATAATAATTATTACGTGTGTCATTATTATTAATATCCGCCAGGTATTGGAATTGTAATATATTTCTATACCCATACAATGTCTGGTGTGGATGAATACGAGAGTAGAACGTTCCACTTGACCGAATGCAGAGCTTGTTGCATACACAGAAACGTTTTGGAGTCAACTATGTATATTGACGCATGACGGCCAATTTAACTGAAAATTATCAAGTTGGTAATTTACTCGATTACATAGGTAATATCAAGCCTTTAATAAATCAATAATTGCTTCAAAACCAAGGGCTGAGGATTGTTACCCATGTCCATTTGTCCATAATACCATCATAGTCGTACCTCATTCTACAAGGGATATGCTGTTATCCTTGGGCAGTTTACATAAAACATTACAAGTTCAAAGTATGTACCAGAATGATCTGCATACATCTGCTACCATGTAAGACCTCATAAAAGTACACACCACACACCAGATAAATATGTCATGCTATAAATGATCCAGGACCACACCAAAGCTAAATCAATGATTAGCCAACCTAATAAATTACTATATCATTGATTAATGAAATGCTTATGAACTATTACTGATTAGTTTAAAATTTTAAATATATCTGCATATAGGTTTTGAATTTGAAGCTGTCACTTTGATACCAACCTCGCATAAGAGAAACGATCTGCTCTGTTCCTCACAGGGTTACTCAGTAAACCACAGAAGATCGCACACATTTTGTGTCCTTCCACATACCACAAGAAACAAAAGAACAAGTTGTTGGCCTGAGCAGAATCAACACAGGTGTTCCTATAAAACCACGAGAACTCTGGAAACAACAGCAGGCATTATCTTTGAATGAATCATGTCGAATGTCTGTTTCATTCATAAACTAGAGATGAATAATCATTGCTGAAAATAAACTTTGGTTTTACATTGTTTCCAGGGGATAATAATGTTGATTATAATTTGGGTAATGTTAAACAATCGCTTCTCCAATTTGTGGCCAAGGAGACAACGGGATTATAATAGGAAAACTTCTTTGAAAGATTCTCATAGTTTTGGGTACAATTTGGATAAACTTTGTGGAATATGTTAATATGTATGAACAAAATATGTCTACTACTAGAATTACTGCTGTGTCAATAATTTTCATCACCAATTTGGCTATCCTAAGTTTTGGTATGTTATCTAGCATTCTATCGTCGGGATAGGTTGACCATCTCGATCTCAATCATTTTATAACCCTCAGTAACAATATTTATGTGGATATTGTCAAACACATCCTCTTTAAATTTACAATAGGTATGCTCTTATTTGTGTTCAGATTCTCCTCTAGAGCTTGACTCTGAGAGAGTTCTCTCGGCAACCATGTAACATATTTCTTATTAATTTCCCAACATGCTCTCATTGTCAGCCCTGTAAGACTTAATTTAAATTTGGAGCGCCTTCATTGTGTGATTGTGTGTTGTTATTCAAATATTAAAAACTCGTGTCAGAAGTTATGACAGAAAATGTTATAATAAGCGTACTGAACTATAAATGTATTTTTGACATTTGAGTTTTGAAAATATTCTGAAGAAAATCCCTACCTTTTTGAACTGAAAACATTTCAGTATGAGTTCCATCACAATAATTCAAACTGAAAACATCCAAAACATAGGTACCTACAAACTTCATTCTGTATCATATCAACTCCTTCTGGAAACAATAGAAGGGGCATCAGAGAGAGATAGTGTGTGTGATAATGATAAAAAAGAAACAATCACTGAACTATAAATGTATTTTTGACATTTGAGTTTTGAAAATATTCTGAAGAAAATCCCTACCTTTTTGAACTGAGATCCATCTAATAATAAAAAACTGAAAACATCCAAAACATAGGTACTTCATTCTGTATTCTGTATCATATCAACTCCTTCTGGAAACAATAGAAGGGGCATCAGAGAGAGATAGTGTGTGTGATAATGATAAAAAAGAAACAATAAAAAAAGAAGAAAAAAATGTAACACGTGAAAACAGAAAGAGGAAATAGACTCTGAAAAGTAATAAGAAGTGACATTAAAACTGAAAGACAAAGAAATGGAAGTTAATGAGCACAATATTAATGATGAAGTGTTAGAACAGTGACTCACAAACTGATGTATCCTCTAGCTCTTCTACTGTCCAGACCTACCTTTGTAGTAGCTACGTTTCAAGTTAACGTGTTAGAACAGTGACTCACAAACTGATGTATCCTCTAGCTCTTCTACTGTCCAGACCTACCTTTGTAGTAGCTACGTTTCAAGTTAATCTTCCTAAAACCAGACATTTTAGCTGAAGTTTACAAGAAGCATTTGGTAAGTTGGCATTCAACCAAGGGACATCACTGATATAGGTACTGACAATATACCTAGAGATTATCTTAGAAATGGGATCCGAAGGGTCTCAAACCAATTTCAAAATGTTGAGAGGCGCTGTTACAAGATGATGCAGGATCTTGGATGCTGGGGATATTACGAGATGAAGTAAAAAACAATAAAAATAATCCTAAAACCAGACATTTTAGCTGAAGTTTACAAGAAGCATTTGGTAAGTTGGCATTCAACCAAGGGACATTACTGATATAGGTACTGGCAATATACCTAGAGATTATCTTAGAAATGGAATCCGAAGGGTATCAAACCAATCTCAAAATGTTGAGAGGCGCTGTTACAAGATGATGCAGGATCTTGGATGCTGGGGATATTACGAGATGAAGTAAAAAACAATAAAAATAGAACCAATTTCTTGATCAATCTTTAGTTCGTCTAAGAAAGTTACCTACTACGTCACAGGCCTTTTTCGCTCAATGTGGATTGAGTTTAGTTTTAAAGCAAGTATCGAGGTCAAAATATAGATTAGGTAGATAAACCTAATCGATCATATTTGTTAGATTTCAAGATCTTAGATTTTAAGGAAACAAACCTAATCAGACTCTCTCACCATATCAACACAATTTTAGGAATCCTAGGTAATCGTATGTCACATATAAGCCACCCTGTAGTTTAGAATATTAACCGTCTCAACATCGAAATCACTAAAAGACACAACCAATTTCTTGATCAATCTTTAGTTCTTCTAAGAAAGTTACCTACTACGTCACAGGCCTTTTTCGCTCAATGTGGATTGAGCCAAGATTCAAAGCAAGTATCGAGGTCAAAATATAGAGATATGAGCGATTAGGTAGATAAACCTAATCGATCATATTAACCTAATCAGACTCTCTCACCATATCAACACAATTCTAGGAATCCTAGGTAATCGTATGTCACATATAAGCCACCCTGTAGTTTAGAATATTAACCGTCTCAACATCGAAATCACTAAAAGACACATGTGTTGAGCTAGATTCTGAAATGATCAATAAAAAATCCAATGGGACACTCTCCCCTCCCAAACTTCAAAACATTTCACATGTGTTACCTATCTAGTGGTTTAACTGCCCTGCGAGACAGTGATTTTGAGATAACGTATACAGATATTATTTTAGTTTAAACAAAGGAAACCGACCAAATAGTCGAAATACTAAATTTCACCAACAAATGAAATAAACCAAATTTCTCCATTAGGCAAATGTATGGGAAATGGGACCAAGATCCTGATTGTACAATGATTGGGACTTTTGTCAATAGACATTATTATGTAGATCTGTATTTTTAACTTGCAGTATTGAAAAAAAGCTCTTTTGAAAGGAGCTTTTCCTGGTTCATTGTGTCTTATTTGGTTGTTACTTCACAGTCAAATAATTGTCTACAGTACCTATAGGACACACATAGGTAATATGTAACCACAATTCTATATCACCCAGGATATTATTATAAAATCTCCTATAAGTTTCATTTTATTATTCTGTTGAGTAGAGAATTGTTATCATACTTGAAGGAAACAATAAATTTAAAGATCTCCCAATATTCAAGATAATTTCTGAACTGTGCTATATTTGTCGGCGAGATTCCTGACATTGAAGTCAACCATGACTATGTTGTTGGTTTTGTCATAATTATTTCATGTGTTTTTAATTTCATCATTGATTGTATGGTATCTAGAGATCTATTATTTCCTTTGTTTTGTTTGTTCTATGATGATCTTATTCCTTAAGAAGAATAAAAACAAATGAATGGACAACCAATAAAATTAATGATATCTACATAACGTATTTCATTATTTGTTTACAATAGTTCCAAGTAGATATGTTATATTTAAGTGTGTTTGTTCATCCAGAATTTTAACAGAGTCCCTCCACCACTGATATGTATAAGACAAAGTTAATAAAATCAATAGAGTAACTTTTCTTATCCTACATTCTGACAGTAATGTTTTGTTCGAATGAACACAAGCGCAATGGGTTAAAGCAAAAGTTTTCCTTGGATGTTTGGTATATTGAACACAGGTAACCCTTTGGTTTTGGATGTCTCTTAGGAGGTGTCCTAGTTCCGCAATTTTGCGAGGCTCAGGGCTTTGGGGCTAGAGAATCTGGAGATTGACGGAGTCATAGCCTCTGTTTGGGGGTAATTGTTAGTGTGGAATTTGAATATTTTCATTTTTGAAATGAAAAATAATAAAATTACCTGAGCAAATTGCAGGGTATTTTGACATCTCCACTACTAAATTAGTGGAGATGCTAAAATCACAATGCGAACCTTCTAATTAGTAGCAAGGGTAGAATTTATAGAGGTTTAGAAGAGGTATTATTGGAGGCTATTCGATATTATAATAGTAATGGAATAATTTATTATAATTATTAGGAGCACTTGTAAACACAGGGACTTCCATGGGAACTTTAGAACAACGACCAAAGTTTTTCTGGAGTTGTGGAAACCCCAGAAATCCAAACAAAACATTTTCAGATCTTAACAACACGTGAGCTCATCTAAAACCAAACGTTGAAGATTTTCTCAGACGAACAAAGGGAAAAGTGAAAAGATGTGTGAGATTTATTTCCGTGAAAAGTAAATCTACTTGAAAAGTCAAAAACATGAAAAATATAAAAAAAGAAGGTAATCTAATTATTTTCATTTCAATTGTAAATCAAAAGCCAAGGGGCATCACAAGGGCAGAATCAACTTTGGAGAGAGAAAAGAAAATCCAAGTAATTTAGAACTCACCTGAAACAGAAAAGGTAAAAATTGGTTAAATAAATACAGCAATTAATTACTATGGATGATATCGTAGGTTGAATTCTATGCAATTTTCAGTAGAACTTTCTAATTTTCTCAAGTGAGGAATATCTACTAATAATAAAACGAAAAAAGAAAGAAATTAAATCTAAACAAAAATAATTTAAATCTTATTTTCAAAAAGAAACAAAGTAAGTGAGATAAGGTTAATTAAAAACTGTTCATTCACGGAAGGCCCACGATGTGCTCTACTTGTGGTCAATTATTCGATGTGGTATACAATAAATAACAATAATAACCAATTAATACGTAAAATATGTTAGAATATGTAGGTATGTAACAACAATGCACTGGTGGACACATACAGGGGCAGAGTAGGACTCTTGTTTACAATGGATCCTGTTGTTCATCTCAGATCTCCAATGAATCGTCCATTGTGTTCTCAAATTAATCAAGATTCTAAGCCTTTCCTTTGAATTATCTAATTGTTGTTTTTAATTATATCTACATACTTGTTCCATCATTCATAACGATTATGTTTCCGTTGGCTTCGCAGTGGCAGATAGAGGAATTTTTCATAATCCGTAAATTTTTTTGTTTGTTTTTCTGAAGATTCCCTGCATTCTTTTCCTTATTTCCAAATATGTCCTCAAATGCCACCAGGATTAAATTCTCATCTACTTCTATTTTCATAATCCGTAACATTTTTTTTTGTTTTTCTGAAGATTCCCTGCATTCTTTTCCTTATTTCCAAATATGTCCTCAAATGCCACCAGGATTAAATTCTCATCTACTTCTGAATAAGTGAACCTTTCAACGTGCTTTCGTATACATATCTCTACAGATTTTGTTATTCAAGTTACAGTGTAACAGAATAAATACCCACTTCATACTTTTACAAGTTCATGTGCAAGGGAGATACCTACGTTATTGGTCTCTTTGGGAGTTATATGAAATATTTTCAACTTTCAACTGATGAGAAAGAGACACTTCTTGTTTTTAGTGTTCCAGATTTTGATGATTTTGATATACATTATACATAGTTTTTATTGGGATATGATGTTTTGAACTTTAAGCTTTTGAAGTCCTTTCATCATATATACATAGGTTCTTAAATATTTTTTTTTGTAGATATCAGGTACTGAAAACTTTTGTAATAATATACTCGTACCTACATTCGGTAAATATGTACAAGTATACAAGCGTTTTCATATATACATAGGTTCTTAAATATTTTTTTTGTAGATATCAGGTACTGAAAACTTTTGTAATAATATACTCGTACCTACATTCGGTAAATATGTACAAGTATACAAGCGTTGATAAAATGTCGTAAAAGTTAATTACTGTTCATATTTCATCTTTTGTTACGGAACTCTTTTCTTCTTCCAAATTCTTATGAATTATTGTCATTTATCGTGACCGAGTACAATAGGAAACATTGTTGTCGCAAGTTCCATAACAAGACCAATCTCTGGCGAGAACAATACTTTGCGTTATCTGAGATGTTATGATGAATGCTTTGTACGTGTGCGACAAGATTTCAGAATCCTAATTAACACAACGAAATAATTACGGAACATATTGTTGTTTCAGTAAGTATATTGTCCAGAACCATGTCTTGAGGTGTTTTGAGAATATTTTTGACGTGAGAACTACAGATGAACAATGGATGAGTATGATAAAATCTCTGGCGAGAACAATACTTTGCGTTATCTGAGATGTTATGATGAATGTTTTGTACGTGTGCGACAAGATTTCAGAATCCTAATTAACACAACGAAATAATTACGGAACATATTGTTGTTTCAATAAGTATATTGTCCAGAACCATGTCTTGAGGTGTTTTGAGAATATTTTTGACGTGAGAACTACAGATGAACAATGGATGAGTATGATAACTAAATTATCTGGTGACAAATCTGGACCATTGTATAATAATACTAATGATTACTCTGATTACTACATAAAAATAAGCACAATAATTATCTCGTCATTCATAAAACTTTTTTAACCATGGATCTCTTGATTTTCTGCTGTCAGAAGCTCAAACACATTTGCATTTACATATCTACTAGATGGAACTATTGAAAGCGTTTTTAATACAACAAATCCAAGAATATCAATGTGGGTTAACAACATTGAAATAAAAAAGATCGTCTTGGTTTAACTGCCCTGCGAGACAGTGATTTTGAGATAACGTATACGTATACAGATATTATTTTAGTTCAAACAAAGGAAACCGACCAAATAGTCGAAATACAAAATTTCACAAAAATAAATCAACAAATGAAATAAACCAAATTTCTCCATTAGGCAAATGTATGGGAAATGGGACCAAGATCCTGATTGTACAATGATTGGGACTTTTGTCAATATTATAGACATTATTATGTAGATCTGTATTTTTAACTTGCAGTATTGAAAAAAGCTCTTTTGAAAGGAGCTTTTCCTGGTTCATTGTGTTTTATTTGGTTGTTACTTCACAGTCAAATAATTGTCTACAGTACCTATAGGACACACATAGGTAATATGTAACCACAATTCTATATCACGAATAAAAGAAAGATAGAGAGAATGAAAGAATAGGAATATACAATTGTTAATTGTAACTGCGCACGCTTTTACGTTTAAATTACTTATTATTTTGCCTTCGCTTCTTCTTGCTCTTTTTTCGTGCGCTTACTATCCCTGCCTGTATAACTAACATTCTGTTGTATTTGCTGATAGCTTGTGAGTGTGTTTGTGAGGCGGTCCTCCCTTTGGGAGTTTATCTGTAATTTTCATTATTTTGTAATCTCCGTCAGAGGCGTAGCCTTTACAACTTTCCTTACCGAGTCACTCCTCTATACCCATTGGGGGGATAGAGGTACTATTTTCCCGATTCTGGAATCATATGTTGTTGTTGTTGTTTTTGAGTTGTGAATTTACTGAGCCATGTTTTAGATATCTTCATTTCTCATTCATGAGACATGAGACTCGTCTTCTTTCAGGGGTTCTTGTACAGCCTCCCTTTTCGGACGTTAAACCTCTTCTGCGTTAGAAGATTATGTAGTTTTGCTTTTGCAGTAATTTTTTGTACAGAAAAAAAGTGCTTTGAGTTGTGAATTTACTGAGCCATGTTTTAGATATCTTCATTTCTCATTCATGAGACTCGTCTTCTTTCAGGGGTTCTTGTACAACCTCCCTTTTCGGACGTTAAACCTCTTCTGCGTTAGAAGATTATGTAGTTTTGCTTTTGCAGTAATTTTTTGTACAGAAAAAAAGTGCACCTCTCTTTAAGTCTCTACAATAAATTGAATTTGAAAATCAAATCTCAATTCAATGAAGACTCTAGGTTGAGATAGTATCTTGAAGGATCTCTATTGGTCTGAAAATCCTCCGATGTGCTTTCCAACCACGCCACGGCGCATATTCCTGGAAAGCTCCCTGGCTCTCTGCTTTGTGTTCTATTTATTAGACGCTTTTCTTTTCTCTCGATTTTCTCATTTTCCCTTTTAGAACATTTTCTTTTCTTCTGACTCCGTCCTTTGTGCAGAAGCGCTTTGGAGCTCATCCCAATTTTTTCGGGGGATTTGTGGAGAAGAAATTTTCAATTGTAAAATTTTGATTTTCCTTCCTCAAAATAACCACATCAGGGAGCAAAATGGGATGTGAAAATTACGTTTGTTCCATGATGATCTTATTCCTTAAGAAGAATAAAAACAAATGAATGGACAACCAATAAAATTAATGATATCTACATGACGTATTTCATTATTTGTTTACAATAGTTCCAAGTTCCAAGTCGATATGTTATGTTCAAGTGTGTTTGTTCATCCAGAATTTTAACAGAGTCCCTCCACCACTGATATGTATAAGTCAAAGTTAATAAAATCAATAGAGTAACTTTTCTTATCCTACATTCTGACAGTAATGTTTTGTTTGAATGAACACAAGCGCAATGGGTTAAAGGAAAAGTTTTCCTTGGATGTTTGGTATATTGAACACAGTTAACCCTTTGGTTTTGGATGTCTCTTAGTATAGGTGTCCTAGTTCTGCAATTTTGCGAGGCTTAGGGCTTTGGGGCTAGAGAATCTGGAGATTGAGGGAGTCATAGCCCCTGTTTGGGGTAATTGTTAGTGTGGAATTTGAATATTTTCATTTTTAAAATGAAAAATGATAAAATTACCTGAGCAAATTGCAGGATATTTTGACATCTCCACTACTAAATTAGTGGAGATGCTAAAATCACAATGCGAACCTTCTAATTAGTAGCAAGGGTAGAATTTATAGATTGTTGGTTTTGTCATAATTATTTCATGTGTTTTTAATTTCATCATTGATTGTATGGTATCTAGAGATCTATTATTTCCTTTGTTTTCATTTTACCAAGAGATCTGACGAGTTGTAAATAAGTCCTTCATCTCTGCATCTCTCATTTCAATGTTATCTATTAATTGTGTATTAGGGATAGGGATATGCTTTGAGTTATTGTTTAAAAACAGGATAATATAATATTATCATCTTAGCTACATATATTAGGTAGGTATAAAGGTACTCTACCTATCTTCAAAGTTTTTCCCCCCTAAAATTAAGACAAGAACAGTACTTTACCTCAACAGGATAATATAATATTATCATCTTAGCTACATACATATATTAGGTAGGTATAAAGGTACTCTACCTATCTTCAAAGTTTTTCCCCCCTAAAATTAAGACAAGAACAGTACTTTACCTCATGGATTCGTCTCGACAAGAAATGTCCAGACAAAAAGAAAATCCAAGTAATTTAGAACTCACCTGAAACAGAAAAGGTAAAAATTGGTTAAATAAATACAGCAATAAATTACTATGGATGATATCGTAGGTTGAATTCTATGCAATTTTCAGAAGAACTTTCTAATTTTCTCAAGTGAGGAATATCTACTAATAATAAAACGAAAAAAGAAAGAAATTAAATCTAAACAAAAATCATTTAACTTTAGAAGAGGTATATTTGGAAGCTATTCGATATTATAATAGTAATGGAATAATTATAATTATTAGGAGCACTTGTAAACACAGGGACTTCCATGTGAACTTTAGAACAACGACCAAAGATTTTCTGGAGTTGTGGAAACCCCAGAAATCCAAACAAAACATTTTCAGATCTTCACAACACGTGAGCTCATCTAAAACCAAACGTTGTGAAGATTTTCTCAGACGAACAAAGGGAAAAGTAAAAAGATGTGTGAGATTTATTTCCGTGAAAAGTAAATCTACTTGAAAAGTCAAAAACATGGAAAATATAAAAAAAAGAAGGTAATCTAATTATTTTCATTTCAATTGTAAATCAAAAGCCAAGGGGCATCACAAGGGCAGAATCAACTTTGGAGAGAAATACAAGCGAATTAGAAAAGTGTACGTACGTGCCCCCACGTTTTGTTTTTTAAGTGCCCTGGTCTATTTGAAAAAAGAAGAAGAAGAAAAAAAAAAATCATAAAAGATTTTTTTATTTTTTGTTTTATTCAATGGGTACTTGGGCTTCTTTTTCCCTCGCTGGAAAAACATATTGAGGCACGTGACTGCTGGGTTTTTTATGTTCCGCTATTATACATTATGTATTAGAACTAACCACAGTTTCCCACCCTCTCCTT
Organism: Diaphorina citri; assembly: GCF_000475195.1. Taxonomy (NCBI): domain Eukaryota; kingdom Metazoa; phylum Arthropoda; class Insecta; order Hemiptera; family Psyllidae; genus Diaphorina; species Diaphorina citri. The sequence continues at coordinate 71,696 of NW_007377666.1, forward strand.
TACCTTATAGCCTCGTAGATAAGGGTTAAACATTTTCCACACAGACAAGTGTGAGGTGGGGTGGGAAAGTACCTTGTTTTTTATGCGGACCATTCTTTTTCGGCAGATATCGATAGTTAGTTTTTGTTTTCTCGCAGTACTCAGAGATTTCCTTCTTTGAGATCCTTGGAAAAGTTCGAGGTCCAATTGTCATGAAATATTTTCATTTTCAAGTTTCATTCTGATACTGATTGTAGGTAAGCAGGTAGAATAAGTGCATACTCCTACCAGTAAAGTCTGAAATTATGAGTACCTATGTGTGCAACATATTTGTGATACCTAGACCAAAACCAATCAGCACTATCTTCATCTCCCCCAATCAACACTATCTTCATCTCCCCTTCAATTCAAAGTTGAACGATAGATCTTTTATGAAACCAATTTATTGGAAACAACTTAAAAAATACCTTGATGAAAATATAACCTCGGAGGAAGCTTTGAGCAGTGTCCAAGTCCATCCTAAAGGGAAAAAATGACTTTACATTAATATTTTCCATCAAAGGCTGAAAGTTCGATTTCCCGTAAAATTTTACGGCTTTTTAATCTCAAATCGAACCTCTTGTGCGATTGAGAGCTTTCATGTCCTTTACGAATATGATGGCCGTAATATTTGTGGTTCCTGTGGCCGTATTTTCATTCACCCTCATATCCTCGGGTAACTTCTAACGGCCTACATGTATTTATTATGAATATCATCTCTATTTTGACTGTAAATGAGCCATTTTCTTATGATCCATTGCCTGTCTAATTCATGTACACTATATGTAATTTAGACCTTACCATCGAGATAAGTAGGTTAATACAAAGTCAATAATTAAGGAGAGACCCAGATAATATTAAAGTTAGAGAGTGGTTTCCAAGAAAAGGCCACAAGAGATAGATTTTTCGTCGCAAACATTTCATTGTAAAAAGTGCTGATCTTTCCTTGGCTGTGTGATGCACCAGGTTGATAATCCCTGATCCTTTTCTGGTTTTTGTTTTCTCGCAGTACTCAGAGATTTCCTTATTTGAGATCCTTGGAAAAGTTTGAGGTCCAATTGTCATGAAATATTTTCATTTTCAAGTTTCATTCTGATACTGATTGTAGGTAAGCAGGTACAATAAGTGCATACTCCTACCAGTAAACTCTGAAATTATGAGTACCTATGTGTGCAACATATTTGTGATACCTAGACCAAAACCAATCAACACTATCTTCATCTCCCCCAATCAACACTATCTTCATCTCCCCTTCAATTCAAAGTAGAACGATAGATCCTTTATGAAACCAATTTATTGGAAACAACTCAAAAAAATACCTTGATGAAAATATAACCTCGGAGAAAGCTTTGAGCAGTGTCCAAGTCCATCCTAAAGGGAAAAAATGACTTTACATTAATATTTTCCATCAAAGGCTGAAAGTTCGATTTCCCGTAAAATTTTACGGCCTTTTAATCTCAAATCGAACCTCTTGTGCGATTGAGAGCTTTCATGTCCTTTACGAATATGATGGCCGTAATATTTGTGGTTCCTGTGGCCGTATTTTCATTCACCCTCATATCCTCGGGTAACTTCTAACGGCCTACATGTATTTATTATGAATATCATCTCTATTTTGACTGTAAATGAGCCATTTTCTTATGATCCATTGCCTGTCTAATTCATTTAAGAACACTATGTGTAATTTAGACCTTACCATCGAGATAAGTAGGTTAATACAAAGTCAATAATTAAGGAGAGACCCAGATAATATTAAAGTTAGAGAGTGGTTTCCAAGAAAAGGTTAAAGGCCACAAGAGATAGCTTTTTCGTCGCAAACATTTCATTGTAAAAAGTGCTGATCTTTCCTTGGCTGTGTGATGCACCAGGTTGATAATCCCTGATCCTTTTCTATTCAATTCATAATATAAAAGCTCGCCCCAAGATATTCTCTTGTGTAGCTTTTTCTATAAGTTATGTCTCGTACAGCAGTTTTCTTTCTCTACTTTTTTATGGACACTTTTAAAAAAATTGAACTTTATACCTTTTAGTTTATTATTTTGTATTTTTTTCCTTCCAATATTGGCAATATCATCATCTTTATTACATGGTTTTTTCAAGTACCCCAAGAGATGTAAGATGTGATGTAGTCATTTCCGTAGTAATGTAAGCTGTAAGGTACGTTCTACCTACGTGATAGAATCTGTCTTACTCGTATAGGATATCTCAGTAGATGTAGGGGTGAGATCTTCCTTTATGTTCTTTATTTCAAATTGCAGCCGCTATTAGGTGCCTACACTGGTCAAGATGTCATTTGAACAAATATTGTCCATTGCCTGCACTTAAACAACTTGTTCATTACCTAAATTATTTTGAAAAGTATGTACATCTCCAATCTCTAGTACCGCGATATGAATATTATGGAGTTTTGGTGTCTCCACTAAGAAGTGAATTGTTTAGATTTAGGATATCAACGTATTTTAACTGATTCTATTGGGATCAAACTAGGTATTTGCACCAGCTATGTTAGTATGTAACTATGGGAGGGGGTGCAAAACTTTGAACCCTGTACATTTCTTTGATATGTCTTTCTAAATATTCATTTTTAATAAAATATACTCTCTTCATCTAAGAAAAAAAATTAATCTGATATCACATCCAACTTCCAGTCTGACAGATCATTTCTCCACTCCGGCAATCCCAACTTCCTCCAAAAAAATTTAAATTTGTGATGTTCTCAAATAAGAATTTTTTTCCAACACCCAAGCGCGTAATGCGACAGTCTTAAATCTCAAGATAGGTTCCAGTATGTGTGCTCTAATTTATTCATTCAATAAAGTTAATATATTGCTGAATAGTTGCTTTCCAACGAGTGAACCGTTTTTTAAAAAGCTACAAACATAATGTCGCTTTCAATATCAATCCTAGTGCATGTTAATTTTATCTGTCCTCCGCCATGTGTAATTAATATCGAAAGTTTTACTTTTAAATGCTAGAAAATACATAAATATACCTAATATACCAGTGCTCAAACAATTCAAGTTAAGTGTCAACTTAGAGAACAACTGGTTCAATATTCCTCAATAGGAACATTTTATTTCTTAAATTATTGTCAGTTTTTTGTGATATAACGTTTTCCACGCAAGATTTGGAGCAGAAAGCAGTAATTTTGATCGTTGCAGAAGACCAATTCAAATCAATCAACAAAAGAAGAACACGCTGAAAAGTAAGTATTTCAGTTTCACCAAATTCCTTGAATTCCTTATTGATAAATGTAGTTGTACATAATAGTAGGTGTAACCAAGAGATACATTTCATACTAGAAAACATTGATAACTTCCATTTCTCATGTACACAATGTGAAAAGCCCATCTCGCTTAATTGTTAGCGTTCCCATAATGATAATGTTATCAGATAATAATCTCTTGGCAAACATTGCCATGAGCACAAGGAGATTAATTTTCTTATGTTTTAAAACTGTACGAAAATATCAATTTTCTTTCTTCACTCTCTTGGAAGTTTGTACAAAATTATATCTCCTACTTAATTAATAAAATTAGAATACCTAGATACTTATAAAACTGATTTAACCCAAGATCCTTTTTGTATCACCGTACGAGTATATGACCATCGAAGACTTTTTCTCAAGAGATAGTTAGGTACTTGAACAAAGACTTTTAGTTACTAATAAGTGGTTTACTCTGGGTTTTATTCTCACTTTGTTGTAACAATTAGACCAAGAAAATTCTCAGTGAATTTGCTTGCGTTAAAGTGTTTTCTATTTTGAATGTCCCTCGGATTTAAATTAAACGCGCTACAATTTATCACTCGGTGAGAGGAACCGAATAAGTACATAACTTCGTTTTCAACATTTCAACACAGTGGTTGGCGCATTTAAACTAAATATCCGACTTTGTCTGATTGTACTGATTAGATTTCCACTTGGACAAATCATCTGTAGAACTGTTCCGTATCGCCACCAAGAAAATCAGGATTGCCATGCTGATCGCCAACATTTGAAACGGATAGGAACTCCACAAAAGAAGATTTCCACTTTATGAGACATTGACAGTTATGTAGATATCCCCGACCGACGCGATGGACGGTCTACTCGTACATCCAAAGACCAGCCAAGTACGACGTTCCTTGACTCCAAAGTAAGAGTTTGGATTTGGAATTCGAACACTCGAAATCTAGAGCTAAACTGCTTCGAAGTTGAAAGGAGACCTCTTTTCCTTGTGATAAATTCATACAGAATCTTCATCCAAAGACCAGCCAAGTACGACGTTCCTTGACTCCAAAGTAAGAGTTTGGATTTAGAATTCGAACACTCGAAATCTAGAGCTAAACTGCTTCGAAGTTGAAAGGAGACCTCTTTTCCTTGTGATAAATTCATACAGAATCTTCAACATGCAACCCAACATGCATAAGATGTTCAACATAAGAGCAATAATTAATATAATAATGCAATTCTTCTCCTATCACTGGAGCAGAGATACTGGGATGCACATCGAATGTTCAAAGACCTCCCTCGGTGCATAGTGGCGCTCACCTGGTGAGTGGGAAGGCGCGGGTTCGAATCCCAACCATGACATGAAATTTTATCTTTTTACATTACTGATCCAGTGTAAATTAGTGGGAGACCTCTTTAGTCTAAATCGAACAAGTCTAATTTTATTATACCTAGCACAATTATTCATTTTGGTAAATGTATAGGTACTTACTCATACCTATGTACCTACAATTTTTTACGAGTTTGACCTGTGACAGAATATTTTGATATAGAAATTAAGGTACGCAGGTATGTACTTGAACAATATTGGCATAGCAATCTCTCAACAATGTCGACCAGTCTGCATCCTCACTTATAAGTTATGATCAGGTACGCAGGTATGTACTTGAACAATATTGGCATAGCAATCTCTCAACAATGTCGACCAGTCTGCATCCCCACTTATAAGTTATGATTGTAAACAGTATTATATTAATGAGATGTATTATATTCAACCTATTACTTAGGCTCGTCCTCATTCATAATGGTAGCATGGCCCAAGTCTTGGAGCGCCTTCCAGTTAATGTACTTTTTATTGAGAGCAGATATTAATGTTCGCCCATCACTAAGTCCCGTCTGAAAAGGACCTCATGAATTCTGAACTTCCCAGAGGATATTGTGCAGTGTACCTATTTCCCATCAGTCATATTTGGGAGACCTTCAAAATGTGTCCAAACTTCCGAACATAGTCGATCGACGACGATCAACATCAATTCACAATAAATTCACATCGGTAGATGATCGATCGACGGCCGTCGACTATTTGTAGACATACCTTTAGATAAATCAATATTATTCTTTTCAGAAGTTTGTCCCAGTTCTTAGTTAATGGGGATCCCAAGAGTCACAAGAGTGCTACGCACTGAGCTACGAAGTTAGCAAAATGTTTTTCTGTCATCCCGCTGCTGTTTCGGTGTCTGCTGACACAGATTGAAGACCACTGAAGTTCTTTTCATTCATTGTTTCAATTCATTCATTCTTTTTGTGTCAGCTATCTAGTCTCTCTCTGTATCTATGGATTTGTTTGTTGTTTGTCGAATATTTTGTGTACAATATAGTTTTTTTATTAAAATATTTGTGTGGTCCAACGTTGTTATCAGATTTACAAGTTGTGGCCGGAACTATGGGATTTTAATGTTCATAATGGTCTGGGTCGCTGGGACATGTGAATTTTTGAATTTTGTTTTCAACAGAAGAAGATATGAATATTATGGAGTTTTGGTGTCTCCACTAAGAAGTGAATTGTTTAGATTCAGGATATCAACGTACCTATTTTAACTGATTCTATTGGGATCAAAGTAGGTATTTGCACCAGCTATGTTAGTATGTAACTATGGGAGGGGGTGCAAAACTGCTGCTTTGAACCCTGTACATTTCTTTGATATGTCTTTCTAAATATTCAATTTTAATAAAATATACTCCCTTCATCTAAGAAAAAAATTAATCTGATATCACATCCAACTTCCAGTCTGACAGATCATTTCTCCACTCCGGCAATCCCAACTTCCTCCAAAAAAATTTAAATTTGTGATGTTCTCAAATAAGAATTTTTTTCCAACACCCAAGCGCGTAATGCGACAGTCTTAAATCTCAAGATAGGATGTTAGAAAATATTTCTTTCGATGAGACAATATATACTAAGTTAGTCAAATTCCATAAAAATAAATATCTACTCTGTAGGTATATTACTGTATTCAGAACTTTTTTTAATCAAGAAAGAAAATCAAAAGATTTTTACATGATCTGTCAGTGCTTATGACAGAATAACCAGTGTTATTAGTGGACATGACAAAATAACCAGTATTATTAGTGGAGATGACAGAATAACCAGTATTATTAGTGGAGATGACAGAATAACCAATTTTATTAGTGGAGATGACAAAATAACCAGCTCTAAGAGGATCCAGAGGAACTCATGAGTATTAGTGGAGATGACAAAATAATCTAAGTCATTAGTGGAGATGCCAAGTATCAATATTAGTGGAATCCATTCAGTTCAAGATAGGTTCCAGTATGTGTGCTCTAATTTATTCATTCAATAAAGTTAATATATTGCTGAATAGTTGCTTTCCAACGAGTGAACCGTTTTTTAAAAAGCTACAAACATAATGTCGCTTTCAATATCAATCCTAGTGCATGTTAATTTTATCTGTCCTCCGCCATGTGTAATTAATATCGAAAGTTTTACTTTTAAATGCTAGAAAATACATAAATATACCTAATATACCAGTGCTCAAACAATTCAAGTATAAGTGTCAACTTACAGAACAACTGGTTCAATATTCCTCAATAGGAACATTTTATTTCTTAAATTATTGTCAGTGTTTTGTGATATAACGTTTTTCACGCAAGATTTGGAGCAGAAAGCAGTAATTTTGATCGTTGCAGAAGACCAATTCAATTCAATCAACAAAAGAAGAACACGCTGAAAAGTAAGTATTTCAGTTTCACCAAATTCCTTGGATTCCTTGGTTTCACTTATTGATAAATGTAGTTGTAGATAATAGTAGGTGTAACCAAGAGATACATTTCATACTATAGAAAACATTGATAACTTCCATTTCTCATGTACACAATGTGAAAAGCCCATCTCGCTTAATTGTTAGCGTCCCCATAATGATAATGTTATCAGATAATAATCTCTTGGCAAACATTGCCATGAGCACAAGGAGATTAATTTTCTCATGTTTTAAAACTGTACGAAAATATCAATTTTCTTTCTTCACTCTCTTGGAAGCTTGTACAAAATTATATCTCCTACTTAATTAATAAAATTAGAATAGATACTTATAAAACTGATTTAACCCAAGATCCTTTTTGTATCACCGTACGAGTATATGACCATCGAAGACTTTTTCTCAAGAGATAGTTACTTGAACAAAGACTTTTAGTTACTAATAAGTGGTTTACTCTGAGTTTTGTTCTCACTTTGTTGTAACAATTAGACAAAGAAAATTCTCAGTGAATTTGCTTGCGTTAAAGTGTTTTCTATTTTGAATGTCCCTCGGATTTAAATTAAACGCGCTACAATTTATCACACGTTTAAGAAACAACAACGGCGGATTTCTTCAGAAGTTGAATAATAATTAATTGGTGTTTGTAGTGCTGGGTGAAAGAGAATGCTTCATACATGAATAAGTAAACACGAATAAATAATCATTTCGTAAACCAAGTACCTATAGTTGTATAAAATGTATAAAACATTAATAAAAGACGTCAAAAAAATACTTGGATTGAGTAAATGGGTGTTTTATGCAATCCGCTAGGTATGTGTCTCTGTTTTAGTAAATGAAATTAAACAGATAATGCAAATCTGACATGAATTATGTCTCTTCTTTATTGGAGACCAGGATAGGACGAAGAGCCTGTGGACAAAGTGATCCTATGTTGTGATAGTGTGAGGTCGATTTCTGGAGACACTTACCTAGCTATGCACATAACTAGGTATGTATGGATGGAAAGTTTGATTCCAAACAACAGCATAATTATAGTTCAAAGTCTATAAGTATCTAACATGTTTTAGATTCGATATTGAACTACATAGAAAAAAAAGAAATCGTTCCACCCGTTTTCGACGGTGAATACATGCCTAGTATTCTTCCACGTTAGGGCATGTCGAAATTTATTGTGTACAATGTATTCTTTTCTCCAAACAATGCACGGAATAAATAAATAGAACAGCTCTCATTGGTCGAACAAAAGAATAAAAACGTTCTTGAGCCACGCCTTCCCATTGTTACGAACAATAATACAGAAATAAAAACACAATACACGAGGAACAACAAAGAGCAACGCACAGACTCGGAACAACAAAGAGAATCCCCAATAACAATAGCTCCAAGGGAAAGACCGTTGTGAACAATACAGCGTTCTCATTGGTCCACGAGCTTTGGGTTTTCCACACAATTTCCCTGGATGCGCGCCAGGGGAAAAGTTTCATTGTCGTTTTCCCTTTTGTGTGCACAACAATAGGGCTATAGGAAAAACGTTTGTGTGTGGGCGTGATGTAGCGTCGAAATTTTGATAAATCCAAAGCTTTCGAGGGAGTTAATTTTATGTTTTAAACTTTGGGGGGATTTATGCCGACCTCAGGTAATTTGGAACGCTTTAGGTACTGATCTAGCTTCCATATAATACAAACATTCATAATACAGACCTACAAAGAGTGTACTTTCCAAGTGCGAACATAGGAGGATATATATTTTTAAACAGAAATTAGTAAAAGTATCTAGGTTTGTATACCAATGTAGATTGTATCTAATAATATCAGAAATTTGAAATAATTTTTCATGTTGAAATCATATATTATGACATCAAAACAAATGTTCAGCCATAGTTTTCATTTTTTAGTCCTATAAAACTTTCGTCACTTTTAGGGGCAATATTTATTTTTCTTTGATCTTGATATTTTGTTCTGATCATTTGTGGAAATCACAAAGTATAGGAACAAATGTTAACTTTGGCCACAGCATTTAATTCTTGCATAGGAATATAATATTTAAACATGAAAAATTCTACATGGTCTAAGAATGATGTACATAAATTCCCTTTATTTTCTTCGCACCCATTTAAAACGGGATAATATTTCTACCTATCATAGTAGCGAGTTATCATTCAAAAGGCTTACATATATGCCTGTTATAGATACGTTTAATACCAAGAAGATTTAAGCATAAAAATGTGATAAAATACCTACCTCTTGTTCTTGAGGAGATACATTTGTTGAATTTTCATTGATGTTTCTACCAAGAGGGGTTAATAATAATTTCATATCAAATCCCTACCATCTCTAGGCCGCGTTGTTTCAAATGTTTTAAATATTAAATAAAACATGCTGGGTACATATTCTACATAGAAATACTCTCATGAACCATGTAGATTTCCAATGCTTGATATCCATTAGATATCTAATATGTATGTAATATTTTTTTTGCACATTATTTAACGTTCCTTTCCTCGCGAAAAAGTATTTATCAAAGCAGTGTTTACACCGAGCAGTGCTCACTGTACATTTTATGAAATTTAAAATACAAATCAAATTAATAAATGAGCTGTCAACACACAATGTATGTTGTTACATACGTTATCATACATACAGCATACAATGTAAATGTTGACAGCGAGGTATTATCATATTAATTTGAATCAAACTTGTTTTGACTTGGGCTGCCAGACATATTCCTGAATTCCTCTAATTGTAGCTATCTCTTAAGTTCTCTTTTGTAGGTATCTATATCCCAATCAATGTCCTCTATTTTATCAGCCCGCGGTTTTAGATATCTAGGAATTATTATACTGTAAGCACGATGTAAGTATCAACCATATTTTGCAATAGAACATGATATATTATGTTCGACTAAGATTACAGGGTAATTTATCGATACGATAAAATACATAATGTTCTCCCGGTAATGAAAGAAAAGCTAAAACTAAAGCAAAGACCTACCACAATATTTTATGCCACAGTCATTAATATTAAATTAATGATCTACCAGCAAAAACTATTTACAATAACCTACACACATGTACGCATCAGATCAGTGCAGGTATTTATTTACCACGTTCACTGCCTCAGAACTGAGTTGAAAATATTTCAAAAAACGAAGAGATACAAAGACAAAATACTAGAAATTTCAAGACATAATAAAGTTAACAATAGACAGAAAACTTGATAATTATGAAGATAAAATGGTGCGAGGTATGTTCAAGAACACATATAAAATATATTTTTTTTTTTCAATGTCTGTTAAAAAAAGCTTTAAAAATATTTTTAATTATTTTTTCTTTTTCAGCAAAAATATCATTATGTCAAAAATTAAGCCTGGATTTTTCTGTACGTTTATATTATTATTTCCATCATTGTCCTGTGGGGACAAAAGTTCTTTTCATAAAAAAATATTAAATTTTGAAAGAAATCTTGACAAAGAATGAGGACAAGTAGGTATCTACTATTAAGTGTAATAATGTATATTTTTAATATTTCTTCCCTATCTTTATATTCCCTCCTTATTGCTAATTTATTGATATATTAGTGTGTAAATAAGTAATTACTTACATATTTACCTAATATATTCCTCTAATTGTATAGCTATCTCTTAAGCTCTCTTTTGTAGGTATCTATATTCCAATCAATGTCCTCTATTTTATCAGCCCGCGGTTTTAGATATCTAGGAATTATTATACTGTAAGCACGATGTAAGTATCAACCATATTTTGCAATAGAACATGATATAATATTATGTTCGACTAAGATTACAGGGTAATTTATCGATACGATAAAAAACATAATGTTCTCCCGGTAATGAAAGAAAAGCTAAAACTAAAGCAAAGACCTACCACAATATTTTATGCCACAGTCATTAATATTAAATTAATGATCTACCAGCAAAAATTATTTACAATAACCTACACACATGTACGCATCAGATCAGTGCAGGTATTTATTTACCACGTTCACTGCCTCAGATCTGAGTTGAAAATATTTCAAAAAAACGAAGAGATACAAAGACAAAATACTAGAAATTTCAAGACATAATAAAGTTGACAATAGACAGAAAACTTGATAATTATGAAGATAAAATGGTGCGAGGTATGTTCAAGAACACATATAAAGGGAATATAAGGAGCTTCAAAGGAAAATACGAGAGTCAACAAGAAAACATTTGACTAATTATTTATTAAAATCATAAGAGGTTTAAATATTTCAAATTATTCAGCACATTTCAGCACGGAGTTTCATTGCTGCTTAAGTGATCATGCAAAGGTTTTAGCACAACATAATGTGGATGTGTATGAAACAAAAGTAATGTACAAATCTGCTTTTGTAAAACAAACATAGGTATTGTATGAATCTAAATCTTCATGTTTATTCATCATTCATTACCGAATTCTCTTCTTCATATTTTTCTCTTTGTAAGTTTGTATGGCACAGGTACTTTCAAGAGAAATAGGTATGTAGATTGATCATTTGTATATGGAATTCAAGACCATGAATTCTATGCTGGCAATGCATTATAATTATGTGGGCTAAAAAATCTCTACAAAGCAGCAAACAAAATAATAATTGGAAATTTCTGAGGCCTAGTGTCAACACTTTGTTTTTTCCCCCACCTAATCAAGGACAAATGCCCCACCTGGCCATATTTTTGTCAGCACAGTACTGGTACTAATTTAACAGCATTTGACTTTACAACATGTTACCTACCACAAAAATTCAAACAAAACAGCACACATAAAAGAAGAAACAAACTCAAAGAGAATTCAAATAAAAGTGTGCTTGCATTCTTAATATGAATTTATTGTCAATAAATCCGGACTAATTATGTCGAGATTTCGGACTGATAATTCCAATGTGATGGGAAGGGCTAAAGAATGGCCAAGCGGTTGCCAATCTTCCATTTTTGACACAGAGTGTGAGAGGGATTTTTTGATAATAGGTGATGGGTTTTTTCTGAGATTAGGTAGGTATAATTTTTCTCCAGCTCTCTCGCGTGTTAAATTGTGTTCACCAAATTTACATGTCAAGTTTCTCATTAAAAAAAAGACACCATTTGAGGGAATTCAGTCTTTAGGAATCACTGTTTTAAGATCAGAGAGACGAGGAGGGAGAAAATCTTATCTCTCGGCACAATCAGCCTGTTTCCCCCTACAGATAATTAATTTTGTTTTATTTTCACCGTGTGAGTTGTTCTCAAATAAACAAGATCATTAGTGAGTAGTTATATTAGAGAACCGCAGAGGTATTTTAAAATGGAGCCTCAACATATGGCGTGGTGTCAGCGTAAAAAGTTCTTATAGGACAAATGAAATTATGAAAATTGATGGCACTGGAAAGCAAAAGACGTGGGTTGTGGGTTCGAATTTATTCGAAGATGACTTAAATGGTTAGACTTTGCACTGCAAGGAGCCCTTTCAGCTGGATAGAAAAAAAACAAGTCCTCAATGCTTGGAAGTCCTTGACGTGACGTTTTTCCGAAATTTTCAGAACTTTTCTGTCTTCTGTCTTTACGAGGTTGTGTGAACCTTCAGGCAGCCGAATTTGACGTGTCCAAGGCCTCTTAATGGGCAAGAGATGTGAAGATGCTCTTATAGGATTAACAATAAAATCTCCTTGTGCTGTTTTCACACTTGTAACACGTGAGCTCATTTGGACTGAGAAGCTGTCAAGTTCCTGACGTTAGGATGACCAAGAGATTTCACAGATAAATTATACCGGGTGATTGATTAAAAAGTTGTAAGGTTTATCAAAAAGAAAATAATATTCCTATAGCTATAGGTAGATTTGTATAAGATTAACGCATCCTTTAGGGCTATTTGGCCCTACACCTAAGCCTCTGAGTGCGCTTTTTTTAATGATGATTCCTATAGGTATGTCTCTTTTATAGCTCACAAAATGAGTTTATCTTGGAAAGAGCAAGGAGTTTGCCCTACAAATTATCAAGCTTGCCGGCAGGCGTTCAAAAGTCAAGAGTCCGAAGGGACACCCAGCCTAAGCCTATACAAAAAACCAGGATGAATAATTTTTCCCTATTCAACTTCAAAGGTTTTGCATTTATTGAAGGATACCTAGTATTGGACTTTGAGAACCGTTGAAGTCTTTATGTCCTGAACTACAGTCTTCGGTCTGTAAATACAATATTTTTATTCGTAAACTTAAGATGAGTGTCTTAAAAAAGAATGCACTTGAACTTTTTTAGAAAAAACCCCTTTCGGGTTAAAAGTAGTAAAGCAAAGAAAGTGTACCAAAACTCATCGAGAATTTTTAGAATCACCCTGTACGCAATATGCTAATGAAGTCAGCAACTTTGTAACTCCGTGAAGGACGTTCCAAGCCTGCAGAGGTCCCATTTATCCATACACATAACGGAGCTTTGTTTTTACCTGGTCAGTGGAATTCGAAGCCCAATACAGGGCGAATCAAAAAGACTGATCAAAATTTCCGATTACATGAGTAACACTTTTGAGCTTACCTATTAGGGTGACTAGAACAAAGGGATGGACAAAGCACAAGTAAATGATCTTTGTAGCCCTATTTTGTTGGTATGAAAAATAAATAAAATTGCATGGTAGTATCACGGAGAAGAAGATTCATTTGTATCTTGGAATATCAGGCAGATATGAGTAATTAAATTATTACAATTACATTTTCAATATCTCTATAGTAGCTTCATAAGATTCAGATTTGTGGACTCAGTGAAGTAGGTACTGTTATTAGTTCCCAGGTTGCTTGATACTGTTAAGATCTTGTTGATTAATTATTCTAATCACGAAACTCATCAGGGGTAACATTAGAACCAATAGAGCAGTAACCCATTGAGCAATCATAACCGGGCAACATGACTAACATCTATTTGAACTGGAAATGTGTAAGTCCTCTGGGCTATTTCAATAAACACAAGTTTATGACATTAAATAGCCATGTATAGCACCCAGTTTACAGAAAGCTGAATTTCTTATCAAACTGTTGTAAAACTTGTTTCCCTGATATTTAACAATACACCTGTATATTATGTCCACTTGTCATACTCTACAGGGTGTATTCGAAAATCCGGCCAACATAGCTTAGATCAAGTTGCCCACGTATAGGTTCACTGCTTCTCTTGGTCACAGTCTTGTAGAAAGGAGTTCCGGGTTCACTCCCCATGTGGTCGGTAAACACTCGTAAATAATTAAATAAAATTTATTACAGTTTTATGCTTTTGTGTGAGTAGGAACCTAGAAGCTTTGGCGTGAAAGTCTAGTTTGCTACGCATTGTTTCTTGTCAGATTTAGAGAAATATTTGTGAAATACCTGTTGTGTCCACTCGCAGGTTTTGATGCTTTGGGAAATGTCAATGCGTTATGACATATTGTTGCTGTTTGAATACTTGCCAGGTTGCCCAGGTAATTGCACACTTCTGTGCGGAATTTAAATACGAGAAGACAAGTTTAGTGTCTGGTTTGTATATTTTTTGAAGAAAAGAAATTTCATTTCTCTTGAAAGTCCATTAAAAATACTGTAATAATTCCGGAGAGAAATACATATAGACGTCAGCGCGTAGAGGTACAATTAACATAACTTGCTGGGGCATAAATTCCTACGTGACTATAGATGTGTATTAATTTATGGATGATAATATGTCTTCAAAGTTTTCGACCTTGCTTAACAAGTGTGCAGAAATATTTATGTAAGTATGCTAGGCTCGGACTAGGCCACTGGTTGTTTCATTATCATTAGTATTCAGAATTGCCACAGTTTTAGCTAAAGAAGTAGGAAATCATAGTTAAAAAACCAACCCTTTGATTAAATCACACCCTAGGATATCATGATTCTTGAGCGAATACCTATGTAAATTGTAAGATCAACATCTACTTGTAAGCTCATTAGTATTCAGAATTGCCACAGTTTTAGCTAAAGAAGTAGGAAATCATAGTTAAAAAAACAACCCTTTGATTAAATCACACCCTAGGATATCATGATTCTTGAGCGAATACCTATGTAAATTGTAAGATCAACATCTACTTGTAAGCTCTTTTTCCCCCTTCGATAAATCCCATTTTTGCTTAGACAAACTCAAGTTCAGAGTCCAAATGAATAGGTAGGTGGTAGTCAAATTATTATGAACATTTAGTCCTGGATATCATCAAAAATATAGCGAAAACGAGTGGAACCCTCTTGAGAAAATTCAAATCAAGGAAGCATGCAAATCATGAGAGGAGTACCCACACAAACAGACATTAAGATTTAGACGTAAACACAACACATCTCAAATAATTCATACTGACTGCTCCACAAGAAAAAACAATGCATGAAATAAATAAACAATATTTATTTAGAGACTTTATTTTGAAGACCGTCCAAGATAATATGAAAAAGAAAATGAACAATGCAGATGGAACAAAAAAGTGCATGGGAGAGAGGAAGAATAAGATTTAAGGTAACACATCAGAATATAGCAGAAACAAGAACTAAATTACTAAATACTCTAAATAGTTTATGAAGAAGAATGGAATGAAATTCGCAAGTGGGAGGAAAACTCAAACTGGCACTAAAAGACTGACTATCACATGGCTTTCTCAGAATTAGATTTAAAATTTGTAGAACTCATGAAGATGTTATATTAGCAGATGTCAACTGGATGGTTAAGTCAAAGATAGGGATGTAAATGAGTTGCAAATATATCGATAAATCGATATATCGATATATCGGCCCCTCAAATATATCGATATCGATATATCGGGGGAAATATATCGATATATCGCCGATATATCGATATATTTAACAATTTTTCTCGTTTTGGGGTTACAAGATATTTACACTGCGTTTTACGATAATAAGGCTACTTTTAGACCCTAGAGTTGCTTGAAATACCCAAATTATTTAGGCAGGTAAAAT